>NW_027370215.1:0-37455 GCF_046119375.1 Phyllobates terribilis
AAAGAAGATTCAAAGAGAGTGAGATGCCAGCTCCTTTTATTCAGTCAGTAGCTTCAAACATTTCTGGTATATGAAAAACGTTTTTCAATGGCAAAAATCAATGAATATTGTAAATGCACAAACAGTAATATCTCCACATTGCACGGTGCAATTCTGAAATTTTTAGCTTTTTCCTGTTAATCCTAGCATGATAAAGAAGATTCAAAGAGAGTGAGATGCCAGCTCCTTTCATTCAGTCAGTAGCTTCAAACATTTCTGGTATATGAAAAACATGTTTTTCAATGGCAAAAATCAATGAATATTGTAAATGCACAAACAGTAATATCTCCACATTGCAAAGTGCAATTCTGAAATTTTTTGCTTTTTCCTGCTAATCCTAGCATGATAAAGAAGATTCAAAGAGAGTGAGATGCCAGCTCCTTTCATTCAGTCAGTAGCTTCAAACATTTCTGGTATATGAAAAACATGTTTTTCAATGGCAAAAATCAATGAATATTGTAAATGCACAAACAGTAATATCTCCGCATTGCAAGGTGCAATTCTGAAATTTTTTGCTTTTTCCTGCTAATCCTAGCATGATAAAGAAGATTCAAAGAGAGTGAGATGCCAGCTCCTTTCATTCAGTCAGTAGCTTCAAACATTTCTGGTATATGAAAAACATGTTTTTCAATGGCAAAAATCAATGAATATTGTAAATGCACAAACAGTAATATCTCCACATTGCACGGTGCAATTCTGAAATTTTTAGCTTTTTCCTGCTAATCCTAGCATGATAAAGAAGATTCAAAGAGAGTGAGATGCCAGCTCCTTTCATTCAGTCAGTAGCTTCAAACATTTCTGGTATATGAAAAACATGTTTTTCAATGGCAAAAATCAATGAATATTGTAAATGCACAAACAGTAATATCTCCACATTGCACGGTGCAATTCTGAAATTTTTAGCTTTTTCCTGTTAATCCTAGCATGATAAAGATTCAAAGAGAGTGAGATGCCAGCTCCTTTCATTCAGTCAGTAGCTTCAAACATTTCTGGTATATGAAAAACATGTTTTTCAATGGCAAAAATCAATGAATATTGTAAATGCACAAACAGTAATATCTCCACATTGCAAGGTGCAATTCTGAAATTTTTTGCTTTTTCCTGTTAATCCTAGCATGATAAAGAAGATTCAAAGAGAGTGAGATGCCAGCTCCTTTCATTCAGTCAGTAGCTTCAAACATTTCTGGTATATGAAAAACATGTTTTTCAATGGCAAAAATCAATGAATATTGTAAATGCACAAACAGTAATATCTCCACATTGCACGGTGCAATTCTGAAATTTTTAGCTTTTTCCTGCTAATCCTAGCATGATAAAGAAGATTCAAAGAGAGTGAGATGCCAGCTCCTTTCATTCAGTCAGTAGCTTCAAACATTTCTGGTATATGAAAAACATGTTTTTCAATGGCAAAAATCAATGAATATTGTAAATGCACAAACAGTAATATCTCCACATTGCACGGTGCAATTCTGAAATTTTTAGCTTTTTCCTGTTAATCCTAGCATGATAAAGAAGATTCAAAGAGAGTGAGATGCCAGCTCCTTTCATTCAGTCAGTAGCTTCAAACATTTCTGGTATATGAAAAACATGTTTTTCAATGGCAAAAATCAATGAATATTGTAAATGCACAAACAGTAATATCTCCACATTGCACGGTGCAATTCTGAAATTTTTAGCTTTTTCCTGTTAATCCTAGCATGATAAAGAAGATTCAAAGAGAGTGAGATGCCAGCTCCTTTCATTCAGTCAGTAGCTTCAAACATTTCTGGTATATGAAAAACATGTTTTTCAATGGCAAAAATCAATGAATATTGTAAATGCACAAACAGTAATATCTCCACATTGCAAAGTGCAATTCTGAAATTTTTTGCTTTTTCCTGCTAATCCTAGCATGATAAAGAAGATTCAAAGAGAGTGAGATGCCAGCTCCTTTTATTCAGTCAGTAGCTTCAAACATTTCTGGTATATGAAAAACGTTTTTCAATGGCAAAAATCAATGAATATTGTAAATGCACAAACAGTAATATCTCCACATTGCACGGTGCAATTCTGAAATTTTTAGCTTTTTCCTGTTAATCCTAGCATGATAAAGAAGATTCAAAGAGAGTGAGATGCCAGCTCCTTTCATTCAGTCAGTAGCTTCAAACATTTCTGGTATATGAAAAACATGTTTTTCAATGGCAAAAATCAATGAATATTGTAAATGCACAAACAGTAATATCTCCACATTGCAAAGTGCAATTCAGAAATTTTTTGCTTTTTCCTGCTAATCCTAGCATGATAAAGAAGATTCAAAGAGAGTGAGATGCCAGCTCCTTTCATTCAGTCAGTAGCTTCAAACATTTCTGGTATATGAAAAACATGTTTTTCAATGGCAAAAATCAATGAATATTGTAAATGCACAAACAGTAATATCTCCGCATTGCAAGGTGCAATTCTGAAATTTTTTGCTTTTTCCTGCTAATCCTAGCATGATAAAGAAGATTCAAAGAGAGTGAGATGCCAGCTCCTTTCATTCAGTCAGTAGCTTCAAACATTTCTGGTATATGAAAAACATGTTTTTCAATGGCAAAAATCAATGAATATTGTAAATGCACAAACAGTAATATCTCCACATTGCACGGTGCAATTCTGAAATTTTTAGCTTTTTCCTGCTAATCCTAGCATGATAAAGAACATTCAAAGAGAGTGAGATGCCAGCTCCTTTCATTCAGTCAGTAGCTTCAAACATTTCTGGTATATGAAAAACATGTTTTTCAATGGCAAACATCAATGAATATTGTAAATGCACAAACAGTAATATCTCCACATTGCACGGTGCAATTCTGAAATTTTTAGCTTTTTCCTGTTAATCCTAGCATGATAAAGATTCAAAGAGAGTGAGATGCCAGCTCCTTTCATTCAGTCAGTAGCTTCAAACATTTCTGGTATATGAAAAACATGTTTTTCAATGGCAAAAATCAATGAATATTGTAAATGCACAAACAGTAATATCTCCACATTGCAAGGTGCAATTCTGAAATTTTTTGCTTTTTCCTGTTAATCCTAGCATGATAAAGAAGATTCAAAGAGAGTGAGATGCCAGCTCCTTTTATTCAGTCAGTAGCTTCAAACATTTCTGGTATATGAAAAACGTTTTTCAATGGCAAAAATCAATGAATATTGTAAATGCACAAACAGTAATATCTCCACATTGCACGGTGCAATTCTGAAATTTTTAGCTTTTTCCTGTTAATCCTAGCATGATAAAGAAGATTCAAAGAGAGTGAGATGCCAGCTCCTTTCATTCAGTCAGTAGCTTCAAACATTTCTGGTATATGAAAAACATGTTTTTCAATGGCAAAAATCAATGAATATTGTAAATGCACAAACAGTAATATCTCCACATTGCAAAGTGCAATTCTGAAATTTTTTGCTTTTTCCTGCTAATCCTAGCATGATAAAGAAGATTCAAAGAGAGTGAGATGCCAGCTCCTTTCATTCAGTCAGTAGCTTCAAACATTTCTGGTATATGAAAAACATGTTTTTCAATGGCAAAAATCAATGAATATTGTAAATGCACAAACAGTAATATCTCCGCATTGCAAGGTGCAATTCTGAAATTTTTTGCTTTTTCCTGCTAATCCTAGCATGATAAAGAAGATTCAAAGAGAGTGAGATGCCAGCTCCTTTCATTCAGTCAGTAGCTTCAAACATTTCTGGTATATGAAAAACATGTTTTTCAATGGCAAAAATCAATGAATATTGTAAATGCACAAACAGTAATATCTCCACATTGCACGGTGCAATTCTGAAATTTTTAGCTTTTTCCTGCTAATCCTAGCATGATAAAGAAGATTCAAAGAGAGTGAGATGCCAGCTCCTTTCATTCAGTCAGTAGCTTCAAACATTTCTGGTATATGAAAAACATGTTTTTCAATGGCAAAAATCAATGAATATTGTAAATGCACAAACAGTAATATCTCCACATTGCAAGGTGCAATTCTGAAATTTTTTGCTTTTTCCTGTTAATCCTAGCATGATAAAGAAGATTCAAAGAGAGTGAGATGCCAGCTCCTTTCATTCAGTCAGTAGCTTCAAACATTTCTGGTATATGAAAAACATGTTTTTCAATGGCAAAAATCAATGAATATTGTAAATGCACAAACAGTAATATCTCCACATTGCACGGTGCAATTCTGAAATTTTTAGCTTTTTCCTGCTAATCCTAGCATGATAAAGAAGATTCAAAGAGAGTGAGATGCCAGCTCCTTTCATTCAGTCAGTAGCTTCAAACATTTCTGGTATATGAAAAACATGTTTTTCAATGGCAAAAATCAATGAATATTGTAAATGCACAAACAGTAATATCTCCACATTGCACGGTGCAATTCTGAAATTTGTAGCTTTTTCCTGTTAATCCTAGCATGATAAAGAAGATTCAAAGAGAGTGAGATGCCAGCTCCTTTCATTCAGTCAGTAGCTTCAAACATTTCTGGTATATGAAAAACATGTTTTTCAATGGCAAAAATCAATGAATATTGTAAATGCACAAACAGTAATATCTCCACATTGCACGGTGCAATTCTGAAATTTTTAGCTTTTTCCTGTTAATCCTAGCATGATAAAGAAGATTCAAAGAGAGTGAGATGCCAGCTCCTTTCATTCAGTCAGTAGCTTCAAACATTTCTGGTATATGAAAAACATGTTTTTCAATGGCAAAAATCAATGAATATTGTAAATGCACAAACAGTAATATCTCCACATTGCAAGGTGCAATTCTGAAATTTTTTGCTTTTTCCTGTTAATCCTAGCATGATAAAGAAGATTCAAAGAGAGTGAGATGCCAGCTCCTTTCATTCAGTCAGTAGCTTCAAACATTTCTGGTATATGAAAAACATGTTTTTCAATGGCAAAAATCAATGAATATTGTAAATGCACAAACAGTAATATCTCCACATTGCAAGGTGCAATTCTGAAATTTTTTGCTTTTTCCTGCTAATCCTAGCATGATAAAGAAGATTCAAAGAGAGTGAGATGCCAGCTCCTTTTATTCAGTCAGTAGCTTCAAACATTTCTGGTATATGAAAAACGTTTTTCAATGGCAAAAATCAATGAATATTGTAAATGCACAAACAGTAATATCTCCACATTGCACGGTGCAATTCTGAAATTTTTAGCTTTTTCCTGTTAATCCTAGCATGATAAAGATTCAAAGAGAGTGAGATGCCAGCTCCTTTCATTCAGTCAGTAGCTTCAAACATTTCTGGTATATGAAAAACATGTTTTTCAATGGCAAAAATCAATGAATATTGTAAATGCACAAACAGTAATATCTCCACATTGCAAGGTGCAATTCTGAAATTTTTTGCTTTTTCCTGTTAATCCTAGCATGATAAAGAAGATTCAAAGAGAGTGAGATGCCAGCTCCTTTCATTCAGTCAGTAGCTTCAAACATTTCTGGTATATGAAAAACATGTTTTTCAATGGCAAAAATCAATGAATATTGTAAATGCACAAACAGTAATATCTCCACATTGCACGGTGCAATTCTGAAATTTTTAGCTTTTTCCTGCTAATCCTAGCATGATAAAGAAGATTCAAAGAGAGTGAGATGCCAGCTCCTTTCATTCAGTCAGTAGCTTCAAACATTTCTGGTATATGAAAAACATGTTTTTCAATGGCAAAAATCAATGAATATTGTAAATGCACAAACAGTAATATCTCCACATTGCACGGTGCAATTCTGAAATTTTTAGCTTTTTCCTGTTAATCCTAGCATGATAAAGAAGATTCAAAGAGAGTGAGATGCCAGCTCCTTTCATTCAGTCAGTAGCTTCAAACATTTCTGGTATATGAAAAACATGTTTTTCAATGGCAAAAATCAATGAATATTGTAAATGCACAAACAGTAATATCTCCACATTGCACGGTGCAATTCTGAAATTTTTAGCTTTTTCCTGTTAATCCTAGCATGATAAAGAAGATTCAAAGAGAGTGAGATGCCAGCTCCTTTCATTCAGTCAGTAGCTTCAAACATTTCTGGTATATGAAAAACATGTTTTTCAATGGCAAAAATCAATGAATATTGTAAATGCACAAACAGTAATATCTCCACATTGCAAGGTGCAATTCTGAAATTTTTTGCTTTTTCCTGTTAATCCTAGCATGATAAAGAAGATTCAAAGAGAGTGAGATGCCAGCTCCTTTCATTCAGTCAGTAGCTTCAAACATTTCTGGTATATGAAAAACATGTTTTTCAATGGCAAAAATCAATGAATATTGTAAATGCACAAACAGTAATATCTCCACATTGCAAGGTGCAATTCTGAAATTTTTTGCTTTTTCCTGCTAATCCTAGCATGATAAAGAAGATTCAAAGAGAGTGAGATGCCAGCTCCTTTTATTCAGTCAGTAGCTTCAAACATTTCTGGTATATGAAAAACGTTTTTCAATGGCAAAAATCAATGAATATTGTAAATGCACAAACAGTAATATCTCCACATTGCACGGTGCAATTCTGAAATTTTTAGCTTTTTCCTGTTAATCCTAGCATGATAAAGAAGATTCAAAGAGAGTGAGATGCCAGCTCCTTTCATTCAGTCAGTAGCTTCAAACATTTCTGGTATATGAAAAACATGTTTTTCAATGGCAAAAATCAATGAATATTGTAAATGCACAAACAGTAATATCTCCACATTGCAAAGTGCAATTCTGAAATTTTTTGCTTTTTCCTGCTAATCCTAGCATGATAAAGAAGATTCAAAGAGAGTGAGATGCCAGCTCCTTTTATTCAGTCAGTAGCTTCAAACATTTCTGGTATATGAAAAACGTTTTTCAATGGCAAAAATCAATGAATATTGTAAATGCACAAACAGTAATATCTCCACATTGCACGGTGCAATTCTGAAATTTTTAGCTTTTTCCTGTTAATCCTAGCATGATAAAGAAGATTCAAAGAGAGTGAGATGCCAGCTCCTTTCATTCAGTCAGTAGCTTCAAACATTTCTGGTATATGAAAAACATGTTTTTCAATGGCAAAAATCAATGAATATTGTAAATGCACAAACAGTAATATCTCCACATTGCAAAGTGCAATTCTGAAATTTTTTGCTTTTTCCTGCTAATCCTAGCATGATAA
Organism: Phyllobates terribilis; assembly: GCF_046119375.1. Taxonomy (NCBI): domain Eukaryota; kingdom Metazoa; phylum Chordata; class Amphibia; order Anura; family Dendrobatidae; genus Phyllobates; species Phyllobates terribilis. The sequence goes on from NW_027370215.1 coordinate 7,160, forward strand.
AGAAGATTCAAAGAGAGTGAGATGCCAGCTCCTTTCATTCAGTCAGTAGCTTCAAACATTTCTGGTATATGAAAAACATGTTTTTCAATGGCAAAAATCAATGAATATTGTAAATGCACAAACAGTAATATCTCCGCATTGCAAGGTGCAATTCTGAAATTTTTTGCTTTTTCCTGCTAATCCTAGCATGATAAAGAAGATTCAAAGAGAGTGAGATGCCAGCTCCTTTCATTCAGTCAGTAGCTTCAAACATTTCTGGTATATGAAAAACATGTTTTTCAATGGCAAAAATCAATGAATATTGTAAATGCACAAACAGTAATATCTCCACATTGCAAGGTGCAATTCTGAAATTTTTTACTTTTTCCTGTTAATCCTAGCATGATAAAGAAGATTCAAAGAGAGTGAGATGCCAGCTCCTTTCATTCAGTCAGTAGCTTCAAACATTTCTGGTATATGAAAAACATGTTTTTCAATGGCAAAAATCAATGAATATTGTAAATGCACAAACAGTAATATCTCCACATTGCACGGTGCAATTCTGAAATTTTTAGCTTTTTCCTGTTAATCCTAGCATGATAAAGAAGATTCAAAGAGAGTGAGATGCCAGCTCCTTTCATTCAGTCAGTAGCTTCAAACATTTCTGGTATATGAAAAACATGTTTTTCAATGGCAAAAATCAATGAATATTGTAAATGCACAAACAGTAATATCTCCACATTGCACGGTGCAATTCTGAAATTTTTAGCTTTTTCCTGTTAATCCTAGCATGATAAAGAAGATTCAAAGAGAGTGAGATGCCAGCTCCTTTCATTCAGTCAGTAGCTTCAAACATTTCTGGTATATGAAAAACATGTTTTTCAATGGCAAAAATCAATGAATATTGTAAATGCACAAACAGTAATATCTCCACATTGCACGGTGCAATTCTGAAATTTTTAGCTTTTTCCTGTTAATCCTAGCATGATAAAGAAGATTCAAAGAGAGTGAGATGCCAGCTCCTTTCATTCAGTCAGTAGCTTCAAACATTTCTGGTATATGAAAAACATGTTTTTCAATGGCAAAAATCAATGAATATTGTAAATGCACAAACAGTAATATCTCCACATTGCAAAGTGCAATTCTGAAATTTTTTGCTTTTTCCTGCTAATCCTAGCATGATAAAGAAGATTCAAAGAGAGTGAGATGCCAGCTCCTTTCATTCAGTCAGTAGCTTCAAACATTTCTGGTATATGAAAAACATGTTTTTCAATGGCAAAAATCAATGAATATTGTAAATGCACAAACAGTAATATCTCCGCATTGCAAGGTGCAATTCTGAAATTTTTTGCTTTTTCCTGCTAATCCTAGCATGATAAAGAAGATTCAAAGAGAGTGAGATGCCAGCTCCTTTCATTCAGTCAGTAGCTTCAAACATTTCTGGTATATGAAAAACATGTTTTTCAATGGCAAAAATCAATGAATATTGTAAATGCACAAACAGTAATATCTCCACATTGCACGGTGCAATTCTGAAATTTTTAGCTTTTTCCTGCTAATCCTAGCATGATAAAGAAGATTCAAAGAGAGTGAGATGCCAGCTCCTTTCATTCAGTCAGTAGCTTCAAACATTTCTGGTATATGAAAAACGTTTTTCAATGGCAAAAATCAATGAATATTGTAAATGCACAAACAGTAATATCTCCACATTGCACGGTGCAATTCTGAAATTTTTAGCTTTTTCCTGTTAATCCTAGCATGATAAAGAAGATTCAAAGAGAGTGAGATGCCAGCTCCTTTCATTCAGTCAGTAGCTTCAAACATTTCTGGTATATGAAAAACATGTTTTTTAATGGCAAAAATCAATGAATATTGTAAATGCACAAACAGTAATATCTCCACATTGCAAAGTGCAATTCTGAAATTTTTTGCTTTTTCCTGCTAATCCTAGCATGATAAAGAAGATTCAAAGAGAGTGAGATGCCAGCTCCTTTCATTCAGTCAGTAGCTTCAAACATTTCTGGTATATGAAAAACGTTTTTCAATGGCAAAAATCAATGAATATTGTAAATGCACAAACAGTAATATCTCCGCATTGCAAGGTGCAATTCTGAAATTTTTTGCTTTTTCCTGCTAATCCTAGCATGATAAAGATTCAAAGAGAGTGAGATGCCAGCTCCTTTCATTCAGTCAGTAGCTTCAAACATTTCTGGTATATGAAAAACATGTTTTTCAATGGCAAAAATCAATGAATATTGTAAATGCACAAACAGTAATATCTCCACATTGCAAGGTGCAATTCTGAAATTTTTTGCTTTTTCCTGTTAATCCTAGCATGATAAAGAAGATTCAAAGAGAGTGAGATGCCAGCTCCTTTTATTCAGTCAGTAGCTTCAAACATTTCTGGTATATGAAAAACGTTTTTCAATGGCAAAAATCAATGAATATTGTAAATGCACAAACAGTAATATCTCCACATTGCACGGTGCAATTCTGAAATTTTTAGCTTTTTCCTGTTAATCCTAGCATGATAAAGAAGATTCAAAGAGAGTGAGATGCCAGCTCCTTTCATTCAGTCAGTAGCTTCAAACATTTCTGGTATATGAAAAACATGTTTTTCAATGGCAAAAATCAATGAATATTGTAAATGCACAAACAGTAATATCTCCACATTGCAAAGTGCAATTCTGAAATTTTTTGCTTTTTCCTGCTAATCCTAGCATGATAAAGAAGATTCAAAGAGAGTGAGATGCCAGCTCCTTTTATTCAGTCAGTAGCTTCAAACATTTCTGGTATATGAAAAACGTTTTTCAATGGCAAAAATCAATGAATATTGTAAATGCACAAACAGTAATATCTCCACATTGCACGGTGCAATTCTGAAATTTTTAGCTTTTTCCTGTTAGAAAAACGTTTTTCAATGGCAAAAATCAATGAATATTGTAAATGCACAAACAGTAATATCTCCACATTGCAAGGTGCAATTCTGAAATTTTTTGCTTTTTCCTGTTAATCCTAGCATGATAAAGAAGATTCAAAGAGAGTGAGATGCCAGCTCCTTTCATTCAGTCAGTAGCTTCAAACATTTCTGGTATATGAAAAACATGTTTTTCAATGGCAAAAATCAATGAATATTGTAAATGCACAAACAGTAATATCTCCACATTGCAAGGTGCAATTCTGAAATTTTTTGCTTTTTCCTGCTAATCCTAGCATGATAAAGAAGATTCAAAGAGAGTGAGATGCCAGCTCCTTTCATTCAGTCAGTAGCTTCAAACATTTCTGGTATATGAAAAACGTTTTTCAATGGCAAAAATCAATGAATATTGTAAATGCACAAACAGTAATATCTCCACATTGCAAGGTGCAATTCTGAAATTTTTTGCTTTTTCCTGTTAATCCTAGCATGATAAAGAAGATTCAAAGAGAGTGAGATGCCAGCTCCTTTCATTCAGTCAGTAGCTTCAAACATTTCTGGTATATGAAAAACGTTTTTCAATGGCAAAAATCAATGAATATTGTAAATGCACAAACAGTAATATCTCCGCATTGCAAGGTGCAATTCTGAAATTTTTTGCTTTTTCCTGCTAATCCTAGCATGATAAAGAAGATTCAAAGAGAGTGAGATGCCAGCTCCTTTCATTCAGTCAGTAGCTTCAAACATTTCTGGTATATGAAAAACATGTTTTTCAATGGCAAAAATCAATGAATATTGTAAATGCACAAACAGTAATATCTCCACATTGCACGGTGCAATTCTGAAATTTTTAGCTTTTTCCTGTTAATCCTAGCATGATAAAGAAGATTCAAAGAGAGTGAGATGCCAGCTCCTTTCATTCAGTCAGTAGCTTCAAACATTTCTGGTATATGAAAAACATGTTTTTCAATGGCAAAAATCAATGAATATTGTAAATGCACAAACAGTAATATCTCCACATTGCAAAGTGCAATTCTGAAATTTTTTGCTTTTTCCTGCTAATCCTAGCATGATAAAGAAGATTCAAAGAGAGTGAGATGCCAGCTCCTTTTATTCAGTCAGTAGCTTCAAACATTTCTGGTATATGAAAAACGTTTTTCAATGGCAAAAATCAATGAATATTGTAAATGCACAAACAGTAATATCTCCACATTGCACGGTGCAATTCTGAAATTTTTAGCTTTTTCCTGTTAATCCTAGCATGATAAAGAAGATTCAAAGAGAGTGAGATGCCAGCTCCTTTCATTCAGTCAGTAGCTTCAAACATTTCTGGTATATGAAAAACATGTTTTTCAATGGCAAAAATCAATGAATATTGTAAATGCACAAACAGTAATATCTCCACATTGCAAAGTGCAATTCTGAAATTTTTTGCTTTTTCCTGCTAATCCTAGCATGATAAAGAAGATTCAAAGAGAGTGAGATGCCAGCTCCTTTCATTCAGTCAGTAGCTTCAAACATTTCTGGTATATGAAAAACATGTTTTTCAATGGCAAAAATCAATGAATATTGTAAATGCACAAACAGTAATATCTCCGCATTGCAAGGTGCAATTCTGAAATTTTTTGCTTTTTCCTGCTAATCCTAGCATGATAAAGAAGATTCAAAGAGAGTGAGATGCCAGCTCCTTTCATTCAGTCAGTAGCTTCAAACATTTCTGGTATATGAAAAACATGTTTTTCAATGGCAAAAATCAATGAATATTGTAAATGCACAAACAGTAATATCTCCACATTGCACGGTGCAATTCTGAAATTTTTAGCTTTTTCCTGCTAATCCTAGCATGATAAAGAAGATTCAAAGAGAGTGAGATGCCAGCTCCTTTCATTCAGTCAGTAGCTTCAAACATTTCTGGTATATGAAAAACATGTTTTTCAATGGCAAAAATCAATGAATATTGTAAATGCACAAACAGTAATATCTCCACATTGCACGGTGCAATTCTGAAATTTTTAGCTTTTTCCTGTTAATCCTAGCATGATAAAGATTCAAAGAGAGTGAGATGCCAGCTCCTTTCATTCAGTCAGTAGCTTCAAACATTTCTGGTATATGAAAAACATGTTTTTCAATGGCAAAAATCAATGAATATTGTAAATGCACAAACAGTAATATCTCCACATTGCAAGGTGCAATTCTGAAATTTTTTGCTTTTTCCTGTTAATCCTAGCATGATAAAGAAGATTCAAAGAGAGTGAGATGCCAGCTCCTTTCATTCAGTCAGTAGCTTCAAACATTTCTGGTATATGAAAAACATGTTTTTCAATGGCAAAAATCAATGAATATTGTAAATGCACAAACAGTAATATCTCCACATTGCACGGTGCAATTCTGAAATTTTTAGCTTTTTCCTGCTAATCCTAGCATGATAAAGAAGATTCAAAGAGAGTGAGATGCCAGCTCCTTTCATTCAGTCAGTAGCTTCAAACATTTCTGGTATATGAAAAACATGTTTTTCAATGGCAAAAATCAATGAATATTGTAAATGCACAAACAGTAATATCTCCACATTGCACGGTGCAATTCTGAAATTTTTAGCTTTTTCCTGTTAATCCTAGCATGATAAAGAAGATTCAAAGAGAGTGAGATGCCAGCTCCTTTCATTCAGTCAGTAGCTTCAAACATTTCTGGTATATGAAAAACATGTTTTTCAATGGCAAAAATCAATGAATATTGTAAATGCACAAACAGTAATATCTCCACATTGCACGGTGCAATTCTGAAATTTTTAGCTTTTTCCTGTTAATCCTAGCATGATAAAGAAGATTCAAAGAGAGTGAGATGCCAGCTCCTTTCATTCAGTCAGTAGCTTCAAACATTTCTGGTATATGAAAAACATGTTTTTCAATGGCAAAAATCAATGAATATTGTAAATGCACAAACAGTAATATCTCCACATTGCAAAGTGCAATTCTGAAATTTTTTGCTTTTTCCTGCTAATCCTAGCATGATAAAGAAGATTCAAAGAGAGTGAGATGCCAGCTCCTTTTATTCAGTCAGTAGCTTCAAACATTTCTGGTATATGAAAAACGTTTTTCAATGGCAAAAATCAATGAATATTGTAAATGCACAAACAGTAATATCTCCACATTGCACGGTGCAATTCTGAAATTTTTAGCTTTTTCCTGTTAATCCTAGCATGATAAAGAAGATTCAAAGAGAGTGAGATGCCAGCTCCTTTCATTCAGTCAGTAGCTTCAAACATTTCTGGTATATGAAAAACATGTTTTTCAATGGCAAAAATCAATGAATATTGTAAATGCACAAACAGTAATATCTCCACATTGCAAAGTGCAATTCTGAAATTTTTTGCTTTTTCCTGCTAATCCTAGCATGATAAAGAAGATTCAAAGAGAGTGAGATGCCAGCTCCTTTCATTCAGTCAGTAGCTTCAAACATTTCTGGTATATGAAAAACATGTTTTTCAATGGCAAAAATCAATGAATATTGTAAATGCACAAACAGTAATATCTCCGCATTGCAAGGTGCAATTCTGAAATTTTTTGCTTTTTCCTGCTAATCCTAGCATGATAAAGAAGATTCAAAGAGAGTGAGATGCCAGCTCCTTTCATTCAGTCAGTAGCTTCAAACATTTCTGGTATATGAAAAACATGTTTTTCAATGGCAAAAATCAATGAATATTGTAAATGCACAAACAGTAATATCTCCACATTGCACGGTGCAATTCTGAAATTTTTAGCTTTTTCCTGCTAATCCTAGCATGATAAAGAAGATTCAAAGAGAGTGAGATGCCAGCTCCTTTCATTCAGTCAGTAGCTTCAAACATTTCTGGTATATGAAAAACATGTTTTTCAATGGCAAAAATCAATGAATATTGTAAATGCACAAACAGTAATATCTCCACATTGCACGGTGCAATTCTGAAATTTTTAGCTTTTTCCTGTTAATCCTAGCATGATAAAGATTCAAAGAGAGTGAGATGCCAGCTCCTTTCATTCAGTCAGTAGCTTCAAACATTTCTGGTATATGAAAAACATGTTTTTCAATGGCAAAAATCAATGAATATTGTAAATGCACAAACAGTAATATCTCCACATTGCAAGGTGCAATTCTGAAATTTTTTGCTTTTTCCTGTTAATCCTAGCATGATAAAGAAGATTCAAAGAGAGTGAGATGCCAGCTCCTTTTATTCAGTCAGTAGCTTCAAACATTTCTGGTATATGAAAAACGTTTTTCAATGGCAAAAATCAATGAATATTGTAAATGCACAAACAGTAATATCTCCACATTGCACGGTGCAATTCTGAAATTTTTAGCTTTTTCCTGTTAATCCTAGCATGATAAAGAAGATTCAAAGAGAGTGAGATGCCAGCTCCTTTCATTCAGTCAGTAGCTTCAAACATTTCTGGTATATGAAAAACATGTTTTTCAATGGCAAAAATCAATGAATATTGTAAATGCACAAACAGTAATATCTCCACATTGCAAAGTGCAATTCTGAAATTTTTTGCTTTTTCCTGCTAATCCTAGCATGATAAAGAAGATTCAAAGAGAGTGAGATGCCAGCTCCTTTCATTCAGTCAGTAGCTTCAAACATTTCTGGTATATGAAAAACATGTTTTTCAATGGCAAAAATCAATGAATATTGTAAATGCACAAACAGTAATATCTCCGCATTGCAAGGTGCAATTCTGAAATTTTTTGCTTTTTCCTGCTAATCCTAGCATGATAAAGAAGATTCAAAGAGAGTGAGATGCCAGCTCCTTTCATTCAGTCAGTAGCTTCAAACATTTCTGGTATATGAAAAACATGTTTTTCAATGGCAAAAATCAATGAATATTGTAAATGCACAAACAGTAATATCTCCACATTGCACGGTGCAATTCTGAAATTTTTAGCTTTTTCCTGCTAATCCTAGCATGATAAAGAAGATTCAAAGAGAGTGAGATGCCAGCTCCTTTCATTCAGTCAGTAGCTTCAAACATTTCTGGTATATGAAAAACATGTTTTTCAATGGCAAAAATCAATGAATATTGTAAATGCACAAACAGTAATATCTCCACATTGCACGGTGCAATTCTGAAATTTTTAGCTTTTTCCTGTTAATCCTAGCATGATAAAGATTCAAAGAGAGTGAGATGCCAGCTCCTTTCATTCAGTCAGTAGCTTCAAACATTTCTGGTATATGAAAAACATGTTTTTCAATGGCAAAAATCAATGAATATTGTAAATGCACAAACAGTAATATCTCCACATTGCAAAGTGCAATTCTGAAATTTTTTGCTTTTTCCTGCTAATCCTAGCATGATAAAGAAGATTCAAAGAGAGTGAGATGCCAGCTCCTTTTATTCAGTCAGTAGCTTCAAACATTTCTGGTATATGAAAAACGTTTTTCAATGGCAAAAATCAATGAATATTGTAAATGCACAAACAGTAATATCTCCACATTGCACGGTGCAATTCTGAAATTTTTAGCTTTTTCCTGTTAATCCTAGCATGATAAAGAAGATTCAAAGAGAGTGAGATGCCAGCTCCTTTCATTCAGTCAGTAGCTTCAAACATTTCTGGTATATGAAAAACATGTTTTTCAATGGCAAAAATCAATGAATATTGTAAATGCACAAACAGTAATATCTCCACATTGCAAGGTGCAATTCTGAAATTTTTTGCTTTTTCCTGTTAATCCTAGCATGATAAAGAAGATTCAAAGAGAGTGAGATGCCAGCTCCTTTCATTCAGTCAGTAGCTTCAAACATTTCTGGTATATGAAAAACATGTTTTTCAATGGCAAAAATCAATGAATATTGTAAATGCACAAACAGTAATATCTCCACATTGCACGGTGCAATTCTGAAATTTTTAGCTTTTTCCTGTTAATCCTAGCATGATAAAGAAGATTCAAAGAGAGTGAGATAAAAGAACTAGCCCAGATTAACCTCCCTTCCCCTTCCCCAACAATTCAAAAGGAGCTACTAAATCTAAGGATTGACCTAAAATCCGAAATTTTTTCTTCCTACGACTCGATCATTCAAAAATCAAAGTTTAATTACTATGCCGCCCTTAACAAACCTACTCGCTTTATGGCCCGACTGGTTAAACAAAAAAGAGCGAACAATAGAATTGACAAAATAAAAAATGTTAACGGATCATTGCTCTATCATCCGAAAGATATAGCTGATCGGTTCGCAGAATTTTATGAGAAACTCTATAATATCAAATCTGATCCCTTAATTTCCCAACCTAACTCAGAAGAAATTAACAATTTTCTCTCTTCAATTAAATTACCCAAACTGAGCCCTCTGGATCTTGAGGCATTGAATGAACCCTTTACTACCCTCGAAGTTATGAACACAATTAAGCAACTTAAATCTTTCAAGGCCCCGGGTCCAGATGGGTTCATTAATGAATACTATAAGACCTTTTGTGAACTCCTTTCCCCTCATCTTACTAAAATCTTTAATTTGGCATCTTCAAACTGCTCCTTCCCCCAAGAAATGTTGGAGGCCACTATCACCTTGATTCCCAAGTCAAAAGATGAGAGGGATAATGTCAAGAATTATAGACCTATCTCACTAATCAATACCGATATAAAAATTTATTCGAAAATTCTGGCCAATCGTCTTTCAACTATTCTCCCAAATCTCATCAATGATGACCAAATTGGTTTCGTTGGTGGGAGACAAACTACTGACGGCACTAGAAGAATTTTGAATATTTTGAGATTAATTAATACAGTTAGGGTTCCAACCTCCTTGCTCGCATTAGATGCTGAAAAAGCATTCGATAGATTAAATTGGCTATATTTAAAACTTACTCTTAATAAATTTGGTTTTATTAATAATTTTCTTTCCTCAATTTTGGCCCTTTATTCGAATCCCCAAGCTAAAATTTATGTCAACAACTATCTTTCCCACCCAATCCCCATTACAAACGGGACTAGACAGGGTTGCCCTCTTTCCCCCCTACTTTTTGTTTTGGCTATGGAGCCTTTGGCACAAAAGATTAGAGAAAGCACGGACATTAAGGGGATCTCTGCTCCTTCCAGGGAATTCAAAATTAGTCTCTTCGCGGATGACGTCATGCTTTCCTTGCTGGATCCAATAAATTCGGTTAATAAGGTCTTGGAAGTTCTGGATTCATTTTCCCAGATCTCCTACTTTAAGATTAATAAAAAAAAATCAAAACTTTTAAACATTAATTTGGACCATCAAACGAGAGAAGCTTTACATTCAAAATTTTCCTTTGATTCAGTCAAGGACAATCTGACCTATTTGGGGATTGTAGTTGGTAAATCTATCAACTCAACACTCTCTGCCAATTTAGACCTAATTAATGATGTCGTCCGAGGAGATCTGACGAATCTCCTGAAAAAGGATTTGTCATGGTGGGGTAGGGTTCTATCCATTAAAATGTTTGTCCTCCCCAAAATCTTATATTTCTTTCGTAACTTACCATTAAATATACCCCTCTGTTTCATCCAAAAAATACAGAACCAGATCAACTCTTACATCTGGGACAAAAAACGTGCAAGGATATCTGCTGAAATCTTATATAAAAACAAAAGTAATGGAGGCCTGAGTCTCCCTAACATATCTGCCTATTATTATGCTAACCTTATCAAGCAGAGTAGAAATTGGCTTAACTCTACAAATCCCCCGGCATGGCTAATTTTGGAGACCTTTCTGAACGGCGACTCCCCTCCCCGAGATTTGCTATTTAAACATCTCTTTAAAAAATGCACTCATGATCCTTCCCACCCTATCTTTCAGGCGACCATCGAAGCTTGGAAGAAAATTGCTAGGAGAGGAAGGGGGAATCTTTCTAGAGACTCCAATGTAGACAAACTCTGTCTTGTAAAAAACTTTCCAATTAATTTTGTTGCTGCCTTACATAACTCCTGCATTCCGGATCACTGGAATAGTAGAGGGTTAAGGAAAATTGGGGACCTCTACGAGATTTCTACTTTTTCTCCTTTTCAAACCCTCAAAAAAAAATTTAATCTCCCTTCTTCTGATTTTTTCTTATACTCCCATTTTAAAAGTATTATTCTAGAATTTCTGGCTGGTAAACTCCTTGTTTCCAAAACCTCGGCGAACCTGCTGTGTAATCCATCCCACAAAATTTTCTGGAGCTTGAGACACATTTACAACAGCTTCAACAATGATCTATCCTTCAAAAAAAATATCTACATGTTAAGATGGGAAAAAGACCTGAAACTCAATTTCCCTCTCGACCAGTGGGAGAATGCTGTACTTTTTACTCAAGCCTCCAATATTTCCATGCCTCTGCAAGAGGCCTATTTCAAGGTTTTATCAAGGTGGTATTATACCCCAATCAGGCTCCATCACATAAGGTCCAGTAATTCTCCCCTTTGTTGGAGGGATTGTGGCATTAAAGGAGATCTTTTGCATATCTTTTGGAGCTGCCCTAAGATTCGTAATCTGTGGGCTCAGATTTCTTCTCTGATTAATGACCTTTTAGGCAGACCTTTAATTTTGACCCCTCAAACAGCCCTATTATCATTAGAATTGGAAACATATAAGTCTTACGAGAGAGCTATCATGATCCATATATTTTCGGTTTGCAAAAATGCTCTATCTTTTCATTGGAGAAAATCGTCTGTTCCTACTTTGGAGGAATTACTAGATAGGATGAACCAACATAGAATACACGAATTTAGATTTGCCTCTATCAATGATAACCTTTTCAAATTTTCTAAGAAATGGGATATCTGGTCAAATAAATTCCCCCGTCCTGCCTATAATACTGGTAGTTCATAATATGTCTCACAGACTGCTCATTCATCTTGTTTGTATTATTGCTAACATGACAATGTGTGTTGAAATTGTTCTGTGTTTTGTTAAATTGTTTTATTATTCCTTTACTGATTACAATATTATTTGATGAATCAATCTCTTCTACCCCTTGTTATCTTAACCTTGTTGTTTCCCTTTCCCTCCCCTCCCTTCGGTTTTTCCCCTTTTCCCGCGTCCCAGTTATCCCTGATTTCCCCTTGTATTTAGAATTATGCTACTGTCAATTACTTGTCAATATGTCGTTAATGAAAAATAAAAAATACGGTAAAACAAAGAGAGTGAGATGCCAGCTCCTTTCATTCAGTCAGTAGCTTCAAACATTTCTGGTATATGAAAAACATGTTTTTCAATGGCAAAAATCAATGAATATTGTAAATGCACAAACAGTAATATCTCCACATTGCAAAGTGCAATTCTGAAATTTTTTGCTTTTTCCTGCTAATCCTAGCATGATAAAGAAGATTCAAAGAGAGTGAGATGCCAGCTCCTTTTATTCAGTCAGTAGCTTCAAACATTTCTGGTATATGAAAAACGTTTTTCAATGGCAAAAATCAATGAATATTGTAAATGCACAAACAGTAATATCTCCACATTGCACGGTGCAATTCTGAAATTTTTAGCTTTTTCCTGTTAATCCTAGCATGATAAAGAAGATTCAAAGAGAGTGAGATGCCAGCTCCTTTCATTCAGTCAGTAGCTTCAAACATTTCTGGTATATGAAAAACATGTTTTTCAATGGCAAAAATCAATGAATATTGTAAATGCACAAACAGTAATATCTCCACATTGCAAAGTGCAATTCTGAAATTTTTTGCTTTTTCCTGCTAATCCTAGCATGATAAAGAAGATTCAAAGAGAGTGAGATGCCAGCTCCTTTTATTCAGTCAGTAGCTTCAAACATTTCTGGTATATGAAAAACGTTTTTCAATGGCAAAAATCAATGAATATTGTAAATGCACAAACAGTAATATCTCCACATTGCACGGTGCAATTCTGAAATTTTTAGCTTTTTCCTGTTAATCCTAGCATGATAAAGAAGATTCAAAGAGAGTGAGATGCCAGCTCCTTTCATTCAGTCAGTAGCTTCAAACATTTCTGGTATATGAAAAACATGTTTTTCAATGGCAAAAATCAATGAATATTGTAAATGCACAAACAGTAATATCTCCACATTGCAAAGTGCAATTCTGAAATTTTTTGCTTTTTCCTGCTAATCCTAGCATGATAAAGAAGATTCAAAGAGAGTGAGATGCCAGCTCCTTTCATTCAGTCAGTAGCTTCAAACATTTCTGGTATATGAAAAACATGTTTTTCAATGGCAAAAATCAATGAATATTGTAAATGCACAAACAGTAATATCTCCGCATTGCAAGGTGCAATTCTGAAATTTTTTGCTTTTTCCTGCTAATCCTAGCATGATAAAGAAGATTCAAAGAGAGTGAGATGCCAGCTCCTTTCATTCAGTCAGTAGCTTCAAACATTTCTGGTATATGAAAAACATGTTTTTCAATGGCAAAAATCAATGAATATTGTAAATGCACAAACAGTAATATCTCCACATTGCACGGTGCAATTCTGAAATTTTTAGCTTTTTCCTGCTAATCCTAGCATGATAAAGAAGATTCAAAGAGAGTGAGATGCCAGCTCCTTTCATTCAGTCAGTAGCTTCAAACATTTCTGGTATATGAAAAACATGTTTTTCAATGGCAAAAATCAATGAATATTGTAAATGCACAAACAGTAATATCTCCACATTGCACGGTGCAATTCTGAAATTTTTAGCTTTTTCCTGTTAATCCTAGCATGATAAAGATTCAAAGAGAGTGAGATGCCAGCTCCTTTCATTCAGTCAGTAGCTTCAAACATTTCTGGTATATGAAAAACATGTTTTTCAATGGCAAAAATCAATGAATATTGTAAATGCACAAACAGTAATATCTCCACATTGCAAGGTGCAATTCTGAAATTTTTTGCTTTTTCCTGTTAATCCTAGCATGATAAAGAAGATTCAAAGAGAGTGAGATGCCAGCTCCTTTCATTCAGTCAGTAGCTTCAAACATTTCTGGTATATGAAAAACATGTTTTTCAATGGCAAAAATCAATGAATATTGTAAATGCACAAACAGTAATATCTCCACATTGCACGGTGCAATTCTGAAATTTTTAGCTTTTTCCTGCTAATCCTAGCATGATAAAGAAGATTCAAAGAGAGTGAGATGCCAGCTCCTTTCATTCAGTCAGTAGCTTCAAACATTTCTGGTATATGAAAAACATGTTTTTCAATGGCAAAAATCAATGAATATTGTAAATGCACAAACAGTAATATCTCCACATTGCACGGTGCAATTCTGAAATTTTTAGCTTTTTCCTGTTAATCCTAGCATGATAAAGAAGATTCAAAGAGAGTGAGATGCCAGCTCCTTTCATTCAGTCAGTAGCTTCAAACATTTCTGGTATATGAAAAACATGTTTTTCAATGGCAAAAATCAATGAATATTGTAAATGCACAAACAGTAATATCTCCACATTGCACGGTGCAATTCTGAAATTTTTAGCTTTTTCCTGTTAATCCTAGCATGATAAAGAAGATTCAAAGAGAGTGAGATGCCAGCTCCTTTCATTCAGTCAGTAGCTTCAAACATTTCTGGTATATGAAAAACATGTTTTTCAATGGCAAAAATCAATGAATATTGTAAATGCACAAACAGTAATATCTCCACATTGCAAAGTGCAATTCTGAAATTTTTTGCTTTTTCCTGCTAATCCTAGCATGATAAAGAAGATTCAAAGAGAGTGAGATGCCAGCTCCTTTTATTCAGTCAGTAGCTTCAAACATTTCTGGTATATGAAAAACGTTTTTCAATGGCAAAAATCAATGAATATTGTAAATGCACAAACAGTAATATCTCCACATTGCACGGTGCAATTCTGAAATTTTTAGCTTTTTCCTGTTAATCCTAGCATGATAAAGAAGATTCAAAGAGAGTGAGATGCCAGCTCCTTTCATTCAGTCAGTAGCTTCAAACATTTCTGGTATATGAAAAACATGTTTTTCAATGGCAAAAATCAATGAATATTGTAAATGCACAAACAGTAATATCTCCACATTGCAAAGTGCAATTCTGAAATTTTTTGCTTTTTCCTGCTAATCCTAGCATGATAAAGAAGATTCAAAGAGAGTGAGATGCCAGCTCCTTTCATTCAGTCAGTAGCTTCAAACATTTCTGGTATATGAAAAACATGTTTTTCAATGGCAAAAATCAATGAATATTGTAAATGCACAAACAGTAATATCTCCGCATTGCAAGGTGCAATTCTGAAATTTTTTGCTTTTTCCTGCTAATCCTAGCATGATAAAGAAGATTCAAAGAGAGTGAGATGCCAGCTCCTTTCATTCAGTCAGTAGCTTCAAACATTTCTGGTATATGAAAAACATGTTTTTCAATGGCAAAAATCAATGAATATTGTAAATGCACAAACAGTAATATCTCCACATTGCACGGTGCAATTCTGAAATTTTTAGCTTTTTCCTGCTAATCCTAGCATGATAAAGAAGATTCAAAGAGAGTGAGATGCCAGCTCCTTTCATTCAGTCAGTAGCTTCAAACATTTCTGGTATATGAAAAACATGTTTTTCAATGGCAAAAATCAATGAATATTGTAAATGCACAAACAGTAATATCTCCACATTGCACGGTGCAATTCTGAAATTTTTAGCTTTTTCCTGTTAATCCTAGCATGATAAAGATTCAAAGAGAGTGAGATGCCAGCTCCTTTCATTCAGTCAGTAGCTTCAAACATTTCTGGTATATGAAAAACATGTTTTTCAATGGCAAAAATCAATGAATATTGTAAATGCACAAACAGTAATATCTCCACATTGCAAGGTGCAATTCTGAAATTTTTTGCTTTTTCCTGTTAATCCTAGCATGATAAAGAAGATTCAAAGAGAGTGAGATGCCAGCTCCTTTCATTCAGTCAGTAGCTTCAAACATTTCTGGTATATGAAAAACATGTTTTTCAATGGCAAAAATCAATGAATATTGTAAATGCACAAACAGTAATATCTCCACATTGCACGGTGCAATTCTGAAATTTTTAGCTTTTTCCTGCTAATCCTAGCATGATAAAGAAGATTCAAAGAGAGTGAGATGCCAGCTCCTTTCATTCAGTCAGTAGCTTCAAACATTTCTGGTATATGAAAAACATGTTTTTCAATGGCAAAAATCAATGAATATTGTAAATGCACAAACAGTAATATCTCCACATTGCACGGTGCAATTCTGAAATTTTTAGCTTTTTCCTGTTAATCCTAGCATGATAAAGAAGATTCAAAGAGAGTGAGATGCCAGCTCCTTTCATTCAGTCAGTAGCTTCAAACATTTCTGGTATATGAAAAACATGTTTTTCAATGGCAAAAATCAATGAATATTGTAAATGCACAAACAGTAATATCTCCACATTGCACGGTGCAATTCTGAAATTTTTAGCTTTTTCCTGTTAATCCTAGCATGATAAAGAAGATTCAAAGAGAGTGAGATGCCAGCTCCTTTCATTCAGTCAGTAGCTTCAAACATTTCTGGTATATGAAAAACATGTTTTTCAATGGCAAAAATCAATGAATATTGTAAATGCACAAACAGTAATATCTCCACATTGCAAAGTGCAATTCTGAAATTTTTTGCTTTTTCCTGCTAATCCTAGCATGATAAAGAAGATTCAAAGAGAGTGAGATGCCAGCTCCTTTTATTCAGTCAGTAGCTTCAAACATTTCTGGTATATGAAAAACGTTTTTCAATGGCAAAAATCAATGAATATTGTAAATGCACAAACAGTAATATCTCCACATTGCACGGTGCAATTCTGAAATTTTTAGCTTTTTCCTGTTAATCCTAGCATGATAAAGAAGATTCAAAGAGAGTGAGATGCCAGCTCCTTTCATTCAGTCAGTAGCTTCAAACATTTCTGGTATATGAAAAACATGTTTTTCAATGGCAAAAATCAATGAATATTGTAAATGCACAAACAGTAATATCTCCACATTGCAAAGTGCAATTCAGAAATTTTTTGCTTTTTCCTGCTAATCCTAGCATGATAAAGAAGATTCAAAGAGAGTGAGATGCCAGCTCCTTTCATTCAGTCAGTAGCTTCAAACATTTCTGGTATATGAAAAACATGTTTTTCAATGGCAAAAATCAATGAATATTGTAAATGCACAAACAGTAATATCTCCGCATTGCAAGGTGCAATTCTGAAATTTTTTGCTTTTTCCTGCTAATCCTAGCATGATAAAGAAGATTCAAAGAGAGTGAGATGCCAGCTCCTTTCATTCAGTCAGTAGCTTCAAACATTTCTGGTATATGAAAAACATGTTTTTCAATGGCAAAAATCAATGAATATTGTAAATGCACAAACAGTAATATCTCCACATTGCACGGTGCAATTCTGAAATTTTTAGCTTTTTCCTGCTAATCCTAGCATGATAAAGAACATTCAAAGAGAGTGAGATGCCAGCTCCTTTCATTCAGTCAGTAGCTTCAAACATTTCTGGTATATGAAAAACATGTTTTTCAATGGCAAACATCAATGAATATTGTAAATGCACAAACAGTAATATCTCCACATTGCACGGTGCAATTCTGAAATTTTTAGCTTTTTCCTGTTAATCCTAGCATGATAAAGATTCAAAGAGAGTGAGATGCCAGCTCCTTTCATTCAGTCAGTAGCTTCAAACATTTCTGGTATATGAAAAACATGTTTTTCAATGGCAAAAATCAATGAATATTGTAAATGCACAAACAGTAATATCTCCACATTGCAAGGTGCAATTCTGAAATTTTTTGCTTTTTCCTGTTAATCCTAGCATGATAAAGAAGATTCAAAGAGAGTGAGATGCCAGCTCCTTTTATTCAGTCAGTAGCTTCAAACATTTCTGGTATATGAAAAACGTTTTTCAATGGCAAAAATCAATGAATATTGTAAATGCACAAACAGTAATATCTCCACATTGCACGGTGCAATTCTGAAATTTTTAGCTTTTTCCTGTTAATCCTAGCATGATAAAGAAGATTCAAAGAGAGTGAGATGCCAGCTCCTTTCATTCAGTCAGTAGCTTCAAACATTTCTGGTATATGAAAAACATGTTTTTCAATGGCAAAAATCAATGAATATTGTAAATGCACAAACAGTAATATCTCCACATTGCAAAGTGCAATTCTGAAATTTTTTGCTTTTTCCTGCTAATCCTAGCATGATAAAGAAGATTCAAAGAGAGTGAGATGCCAGCTCCTTTCATTCAGTCAGTAGCTTCAAACATTTCTGGTATATGAAAAACATGTTTTTCAATGGCAAAAATCAATGAATATTGTAAATGCACAAACAGTAATATCTCCGCATTGCAAGGTGCAATTCTGAAATTTTTTGCTTTTTCCTGCTAATCCTAGCATGATAAAGAAGATTCAAAGAGAGTGAGATGCCAGCTCCTTTCATTCAGTCAGTAGCTTCAAACATTTCTGGTATATGAAAAACATGTTTTTCAATGGCAAAAATCAATGAATATTGTAAATGCACAAACAGTAATATCTCCACATTGCACGGTGCAATTCTGAAATTTTTAGCTTTTTCCTGCTAATCCTAGCATGATAAAGAAGATTCAAAGAGAGTGAGATGCCAGCTCCTTTCATTCAGTCAGTAGCTTCAAACATTTCTGGTATATGAAAAACATGTTTTTCAATGGCAAAAATCAATGAATATTGTAAATGCACAAACAGTAATATCTCCACATTGCAAGGTGCAATTCTGAAATTTTTTGCTTTTTCCTGTTAATCCTAGCATGATAAAGAAGATTCAAAGAGAGTGAGATGCCAGCTCCTTTCATTCAGTCAGTAGCTTCAAACATTTCTGGTATATGAAAAACATGTTTTTCAATGGCAAAAATCAATGAATATTGTAAATGCACAAACAGTAATATCTCCACATTGCACGGTGCAATTCTGAAATTTTTAGCTTTTTCCTGCTAATCCTAGCATGATAAAGAAGATTCAAAGAGAGTGAGATGCCAGCTCCTTTCATTCAGTCAGTAGCTTCAAACATTTCTGGTATATGAAAAACATGTTTTTCAATGGCAAAAATCAATGAATATTGTAAATGCACAAACAGTAATATCTCCACATTGCACGGTGCAATTCTGAAATTTGTAGCTTTTTCCTGTTAATCCTAGCATGATAAAGAAGATTCAAAGAGAGTGAGATGCCAGCTCCTTTCATTCAGTCAGTAGCTTCAAACATTTCTGGTATATGAAAAACATGTTTTTCAATGGCAAAAATCAATGAATATTGTAAATGCACAAACAGTAATATCTCCACATTGCACGGTGCAATTCTGAAATTTTTAGCTTTTTCCTGTTAATCCTAGCATGATAAAGAAGATTCAAAGAGAGTGAGATGCCAGCTCCTTTCATTCAGTCAGTAGCTTCAAACATTTCTGGTATATGAAAAACATGTTTTTCAATGGCAAAAATCAATGAATATTGTAAATGCACAAACAGTAATATCTCCACATTGCAAGGTGCAATTCTGAAATTTTTTGCTTTTTCCTGTTAATCCTAGCATGATAAAGAAGATTCAAAGAGAGTGAGATGCCAGCTCCTTTCATTCAGTCAGTAGCTTCAAACATTTCTGGTATATGAAAAACATGTTTTTCAATGGCAAAAATCAATGAATATTGTAAATGCACAAACAGTAATATCTCCACATTGCAAGGTGCAATTCTGAAATTTTTTGCTTTTTCCTGCTAATCCTAGCATGATAAAGAAGATTCAAAGAGAGTGAGATGCCAGCTCCTTTTATTCAGTCAGTAGCTTCAAACATTTCTGGTATATGAAAAACGTTTTTCAATGGCAAAAATCAATGAATATTGTAAATGCACAAACAGTAATATCTCCACATTGCACGGTGCAATTCTGAAATTTTTAGCTTTTTCCTGTTAATCCTAGCATGATAAAGATTCAAAGAGAGTGAGATGCCAGCTCCTTTCATTCAGTCAGTAGCTTCAAACATTTCTGGTATATGAAAAACATGTTTTTCAATGGCAAAAATCAATGAATATTGTAAATGCACAAACAGTAATATCTCCACATTGCAAGGTGCAATTCTGAAATTTTTTGCTTTTTCCTGTTAATCCTAGCATGATAAAGAAGATTCAAAGAGAGTGAGATGCCAGCTCCTTTCATTCAGTCAGTAGCTTCAAACATTTCTGGTATATGAAAAACATGTTTTTCAATGGCAAAAATCAATGAATATTGTAAATGCACAAACAGTAATATCTCCACATTGCACGGTGCAATTCTGAAATTTTTAGCTTTTTCCTGCTAATCCTAGCATGATAAAGAAGATTCAAAGAGAGTGAGATGCCAGCTCCTTTCATTCAGTCAGTAGCTTCAAACATTTCTGGTATATGAAAAACATGTTTTTCAATGGCAAAAATCAATGAATATTGTAAATGCACAAACAGTAATATCTCCACATTGCACGGTGCAATTCTGAAATTTTTAGCTTTTTCCTGTTAATCCTAGCATGATAAAGAAGATTCAAAGAGAGTGAGATGCCAGCTCCTTTCATTCAGTCAGTAGCTTCAAACATTTCTGGTATATGAAAAACATGTTTTTCAATGGCAAAAATCAATGAATATTGTAAATGCACAAACAGTAATATCTCCACATTGCACGGTGCAATTCTGAAATTTTTAGCTTTTTCCTGTTAATCCTAGCATGATAAAGAAGATTCAAAGAGAGTGAGATGCCAGCTCCTTTCATTCAGTCAGTAGCTTCAAACATTTCTGGTATATGAAAAACATGTTTTTCAATGGCAAAAATCAATGAATATTGTAAATGCACAAACAGTAATATCTCCACATTGCAAGGTGCAATTCTGAAATTTTTTGCTTTTTCCTGTTAATCCTAGCATGATAAAGAAGATTCAAAGAGAGTGAGATGCCAGCTCCTTTCATTCAGTCAGTAGCTTCAAACATTTCTGGTATATGAAAAACATGTTTTTCAATGGCAAAAATCAATGAATATTGTAAATGCACAAACAGTAATATCTCCACATTGCAAGGTGCAATTCTGAAATTTTTTGCTTTTTCCTGCTAATCCTAGCATGATAAAGAAGATTCAAAGAGAGTGAGATGCCAGCTCCTTTTATTCAGTCAGTAGCTTCAAACATTTCTGGTATATGAAAAACGTTTTTCAATGGCAAAAATCAATGAATATTGTAAATGCACAAACAGTAATATCTCCACATTGCACGGTGCAATTCTGAAATTTTTAGCTTTTTCCTGTTAATCCTAGCATGATAAAGAAGATTCAAAGAGAGTGAGATGCCAGCTCCTTTCATTCAGTCAGTAGCTTCAAACATTTCTGGTATATGAAAAACATGTTTTTCAATGGCAAAAATCAATGAATATTGTAAATGCACAAACAGTAATATCTCCACATTGCAAAGTGCAATTCTGAAATTTTTTGCTTTTTCCTGCTAATCCTAGCATGATAAAGAAGATTCAAAGAGAGTGAGATGCCAGCTCCTTTTATTCAGTCAGTAGCTTCAAACATTTCTGGTATATGAAAAACGTTTTTCAATGGCAAAAATCAATGAATATTGTAAATGCACAAACAGTAATATCTCCACATTGCACGGTGCAATTCTGAAATTTTTAGCTTTTTCCTGTTAATCCTAGCATGATAAAGAAGATTCAAAGAGAGTGAGATGCCAGCTCCTTTCATTCAGTCAGTAGCTTCAAACATTTCTGGTATATGAAAAACATGTTTTTCAATGGCAAAAATCAATGAATATTGTAAATGCACAAACAGTAATATCTCCACATTGCAAAGTGCAATTCTGAAATTTTTTGCTTTTTCCTGCTAATCCTAGCATGATAAAGAAGATTCAAAGAGAGTGAGATGCCAGCTCCTTTCATTCAGTCAGTAGCTTCAAACATTTCTGGTATATGAAAAACATGTTTTTCAATGGCAAAAATCAATGAATATTGTAAATGCACAAACAGTAATATCTCCGCATTGCAAGGTGCAATTCTGAAATTTTTTGCTTTTTCCTGCTAATCCTAGCATGATAAAGAAGATTCAAAGAGAGTGAGATGCCAGCTCCTTTCATTCAGTCAGTAGCTTCAAACATTTCTGGTATATGAAAAACATGTTTTTCAATGGCAAAAATCAATGAATATTGTAAATGCACAAACAGTAATATCTCCACATTGCAAGGTGCAATTCTGAAATTTTTTACTTTTTCCTGTTAATCCTAGCATGATAAAGAAGATTCAAAGAGAGTGAGATGCCAGCTCCTTTCATTCAGTCAGTAGCTTCAAACATTTCTGGTATATGAAAAACATGTTTTTCAATGGCAAAAATCAATGAATATTGTAAATGCACAAACAGTAATATCTCCACATTGCACGGTGCAATTCTGAAATTTTTAGCTTTTTCCTGTTAATCCTAGCATGATAAAGAAGATTCAAAGAGAGTGAGATGCCAGCTCCTTTCATTCAGTCAGTAGCTTCAAACATTTCTGGTATATGAAAAACATGTTTTTCAATGGCAAAAATCAATGAATATTGTAAATGCACAAACAGTAATATCTCCACATTGCACGGTGCAATTCTGAAATTTTTAGCTTTTTCCTGTTAATCCTAGCATGATAAAGAAGATTCAAAGAGAGTGAGATGCCAGCTCCTTTCATTCAGTCAGTAGCTTCAAACATTTCTGGTATATGAAAAACATGTTTTTCAATGGCAAAAATCAATGAATATTGTAAATGCACAAACAGTAATATCTCCACATTGCACGGTGCAATTCTGAAATTTTTAGCTTTTTCCTGTTAATCCTAGCATGATAAAGAAGATTCAAAGAGAGTGAGATGCCAGCTCCTTTCATTCAGTCAGTAGCTTCAAACATTTCTGGTATATGAAAAACATGTTTTTCAATGGCAAAAATCAATGAATATTGTAAATGCACAAACAGTAATATCTCCACATTGCAAAGTGCAATTCTGAAATTTTTTGCTTTTTCCTGCTAATCCTAGCATGATAAAGAAGATTCAAAGAGAGTGAGATGCCAGCTCCTTTCATTCAGTCAGTAGCTTCAAACATTTCTGGTATATGAAAAACATGTTTTTCAATGGCAAAAATCAATGAATATTGTAAATGCACAAACAGTAATATCTCCGCATTGCAAGGTGCAATTCTGAAATTTTTTGCTTTTTCCTGCTAATCCTAGCATGATAAAGAAGATTCAAAGAGAGTGAGATGCCAGCTCCTTTCATTCAGTCAGTAGCTTCAAACATTTCTGGTATATGAAAAACATGTTTTTCAATGGCAAAAATCAATGAATATTGTAAATGCACAAACAGTAATATCTCCACATTGCACGGTGCAATTCTGAAATTTTTAGCTTTTTCCTGCTAATCCTAGCATGATAAAGAAGATTCAAAGAGAGTGAGATGCCAGCTCCTTTCATTCAGTCAGTAGCTTCAAACATTTCTGGTATATGAAAAACGTTTTTCAATGGCAAAAATCAATGAATATTGTAAATGCACAAACAGTAATATCTCCACATTGCACGGTGCAATTCTGAAATTTTTAGCTTTTTCCTGTTAATCCTAGCATGATAAAGAAGATTCAAAGAGAGTGAGATGCCAGCTCCTTTCATTCAGTCAGTAGCTTCAAACATTTCTGGTATATGAAAAACATGTTTTTTAATGGCAAAAATCAATGAATATTGTAAATGCACAAACAGTAATATCTCCACATTGCAAAGTGCAATTCTGAAATTTTTTGCTTTTTCCTGCTAATCCTAGCATGATAAAGAAGATTCAAAGAGAGTGAGATGCCAGCTCCTTTCATTCAGTCAGTAGCTTCAAACATTTCTGGTATATGAAAAACGTTTTTCAATGGCAAAAATCAATGAATATTGTAAATGCACAAACAGTAATATCTCCGCATTGCAAGGTGCAATTCTGAAATTTTTTGCTTTTTCCTGCTAATCCTAGCATGATAAAGATTCAAAGAGAGTGAGATGCCAGCTCCTTTCATTCAGTCAGTAGCTTCAAACATTTCTGGTATATGAAAAACATGTTTTTCAATGGCAAAAATCAATGAATATTGTAAATGCACAAACAGTAATATCTCCACATTGCAAGGTGCAATTCTGAAATTTTTTGCTTTTTCCTGTTAATCCTAGCATGATAAAGAAGATTCAAAGAGAGTGAGATGCCAGCTCCTTTTATTCAGTCAGTAGCTTCAAACATTTCTGGTATATGAAAAACGTTTTTCAATGGCAAAAATCAATGAATATTGTAAATGCACAAACAGTAATATCTCCACATTGCACGGTGCAATTCTGAAATTTTTAGCTTTTTCCTGTTAATCCTAGCATGATAAAGAAGATTCAAAGAGAGTGAGATGCCAGCTCCTTTCATTCAGTCAGTAGCTTCAAACATTTCTGGTATATGAAAAACATGTTTTTCAATGGCAAAAATCAATGAATATTGTAAATGCACAAACAGTAATATCTCCACATTGCAAAGTGCAATTCTGAAATTTTTTGCTTTTTCCTGCTAATCCTAGCATGATAAAGAAGATTCAAAGAGAGTGAGATGCCAGCTCCTTTTATTCAGTCAGTAGCTTCAAACATTTCTGGTATATGAAAAACGTTTTTCAATGGCAAAAATCAATGAATATTGTAAATGCACAAACAGTAATATCTCCACATTGCACGGTGCAATTCTGAAATTTTTAGCTTTTTCCTGTTAGAAAAACGTTTTTCAATGGCAAAAATCAATGAATATTGTAAATGCACAAACAGTAATATCTCCACATTGCAAGGTGCAATTCTGAAATTTTTTGCTTTTTCCTGTTAATCCTAGCATGATAAAGAAGATTCAAAGAGAGTGAGATGCCAGCTCCTTTCATTCAGTCAGTAGCTTCAAACATTTCTGGTATATGAAAAACATGTTTTTCAATGGCAAAAATCAATGAATATTGTAAATGCACAAACAGTAATATCTCCACATTGCAAGGTGCAATTCTGAAATTTTTTGCTTTTTCCTGCTAATCCTAGCATGATAAAGAAGATTCAAAGAGAGTGAGATGCCAGCTCCTTTCATTCAGTCAGTAGCTTCAAACATTTCTGGTATATGAAAAACGTTTTTCAATGGCAAAAATCAATGAATATTGTAAATGCACAAACAGTAATATCTCCACATTGCAAGGTGCAATTCTGAAATTTTTTGCTTTTTCCTGTTAATCCTAGCATGATAAAGAAGATTCAAAGAGAGTGAGATGCCAGCTCCTTTCATTCAGTCAGTAGCTTCAAACATTTCTGGTATATGAAAAACGTTTTTCAATGGCAAAAATCAATGAATATTGTAAATGCACAAACAGTAATATCTCCGCATTGCAAGGTGCAATTCTGAAATTTTTTGCTTTTTCCTGCTAATCCTAGCATGATAAAGAAGATTCAAAGAGAGTGAGATGCCAGCTCCTTTCATTCAGTCAGTAGCTTCAAACATTTCTGGTATATGAAAAACATGTTTTTCAATGGCAAAAATCAATGAATATTGTAAATGCACAAACAGTAATATCTCCACATTGCACGGTGCAATTCTGAAATTTTTAGCTTTTTCCTGTTAATCCTAGCATGATAAAGAAGATTCAAAGAGAGTGAGATGCCAGCTCCTTTCATTCAGTCAGTAGCTTCAAACATTTCTGGTATATGAAAAACATGTTTTTCAATGGCAAAAATCAATGAATATTGTAAATGCACAAACAGTAATATCTCCACATTGCAAAGTGCAATTCTGAAATTTTTTGCTTTTTCCTGCTAATCCTAGCATGATAAAGAAGATTCAAAGAGAGTGAGATGCCAGCTCCTTTTATTCAGTCAGTAGCTTCAAACATTTCTGGTATATGAAAAACGTTTTTCAATGGCAAAAATCAATGAATATTGTAAATGCACAAACAGTAATATCTCCACATTGCACGGTGCAATTCTGAAATTTTTAGCTTTTTCCTGTTAATCCTAGCATGATAAAGAAGATTCAAAGAGAGTGAGATGCCAGCTCCTTTCATTCAGTCAGTAGCTTCAAACATTTCTGGTATATGAAAAACATGTTTTTCAATGGCAAAAATCAATGAATATTGTAAATGCACAAACAGTAATATCTCCACATTGCAAAGTGCAATTCTGAAATTTTTTGCTTTTTCCTGCTAATCCTAGCATGATAAAGAAGATTCAAAGAGAGTGAGATGCCAGCTCCTTTCATTCAGTCAGTAGCTTCAAACATTTCTGGTATATGAAAAACATGTTTTTCAATGGCAAAAATCAATGAATATTGTAAATGCACAAACAGTAATATCTCCGCATTGCAAGGTGCAATTCTGAAATTTTTTGCTTTTTCCTGCTAATCCTAGCATGATAAAGAAGATTCAAAGAGAGTGAGATGCCAGCTCCTTTCATTCAGTCAGTAGCTTCAAACATTTCTGGTATATGAAAAACATGTTTTTCAATGGCAAAAATCAATGAATATTGTAAATGCACAAACAGTAATATCTCCACATTGCACGGTGCAATTCTGAAATTTTTAGCTTTTTCCTGCTAATCCTAGCATGATAAAGAAGATTCAAAGAGAGTGAGATGCCAGCTCCTTTCATTCAGTCAGTAGCTTCAAACATTTCTGGTATATGAAAAACATGTTTTTCAATGGCAAAAATCAATGAATATTGTAAATGCACAAACAGTAATATCTCCACATTGCACGGTGCAATTCTGAAATTTTTAGCTTTTTCCTGTTAATCCTAGCATGATAAAGATTCAAAGAGAGTGAGATGCCAGCTCCTTTCATTCAGTCAGTAGCTTCAAACATTTCTGGTATATGAAAAACATGTTTTTCAATGGCAAAAATCAATGAATATTGTAAATGCACAAACAGTAATATCTCCACATTGCAAGGTGCAATTCTGAAATTTTTTGCTTTTTCCTGTTAATCCTAGCATGATAAAGAAGATTCAAAGAGAGTGAGATGCCAGCTCCTTTCATTCAGTCAGTAGCTTCAAACATTTCTGGTATATGAAAAACATGTTTTTCAATGGCAAAAATCAATGAATATTGTAAATGCACAAACAGTAATATCTCCACATTGCACGGTGCAATTCTGAAATTTTTAGCTTTTTCCTGCTAATCCTAGCATGATAAAGAAGATTCAAAGAGAGTGAGATGCCAGCTCCTTTCATTCAGTCAGTAGCTTCAAACATTTCTGGTATATGAAAAACATGTTTTTCAATGGCAAAAATCAATGAATATTGTAAATGCACAAACAGTAATATCTCCACATTGCACGGTGCAATTCTGAAATTTTTAGCTTTTTCCTGTTAATCCTAGCATGATAAAGAAGATTCAAAGAGAGTGAGATGCCAGCTCCTTTCATTCAGTCAGTAGCTTCAAACATTTCTGGTATATGAAAAACATGTTTTTCAATGGCAAAAATCAATGAATATTGTAAATGCACAAACAGTAATATCTCCACATTGCACGGTGCAATTCTGAAATTTTTAGCTTTTTCCTGTTAATCCTAGCATGATAAAGAAGATTCAAAGAGAGTGAGATGCCAGCTCCTTTCATTCAGTCAGTAGCTTCAAACATTTCTGGTATATGAAAAACATGTTTTTCAATGGCAAAAATCAATGAATATTGTAAATGCACAAACAGTAATATCTCCACATTGCAAAGTGCAATTCTGAAATTTTTTGCTTTTTCCTGCTAATCCTAGCATGATAAAGAAGATTCAAAGAGAGTGAGATGCCAGCTCCTTTTATTCAGTCAGTAGCTTCAAACATTTCTGGTATATGAAAAACGTTTTTCAATGGCAAAAATCAATGAATATTGTAAATGCACAAACAGTAATATCTCCACATTGCACGGTGCAATTCTGAAATTTTTAGCTTTTTCCTGTTAATCCTAGCATGATAAAGAAGATTCAAAGAGAGTGAGATGCCAGCTCCTTTCATTCAGTCAGTAGCTTCAAACATTTCTGGTATATGAAAAACATGTTTTTCAATGGCAAAAATCAATGAATATTGTAAATGCACAAACAGTAATATCTCCACATTGCAAAGTGCAATTCTGAAATTTTTTGCTTTTTCCTGCTAATCCTAGCATGATAAAGAAGATTCAAAGAGAGTGAGATGCCAGCTCCTTTCATTCAGTCAGTAGCTTCAAACATTTCTGGTATATGAAAAACATGTTTTTCAATGGCAAAAATCAATGAATATTGTAAATGCACAAACAGTAATATCTCCGCATTGCAAGGTGCAATTCTGAAATTTTTTGCTTTTTCCTGCTAATCCTAGCATGATAAAGAAGATTCAAAGAGAGTGAGATGCCAGCTCCTTTCATTCAGTCAGTAGCTTCAAACATTTCTGGTATATGAAAAACATGTTTTTCAATGGCAAAAATCAATGAATATTGTAAATGCACAAACAGTAATATCTCCACATTGCACGGTGCAATTCTGAAATTTTTAGCTTTTTCCTGCTAATCCTAGCATGATAAAGAAGATTCAAAGAGAGTGAGATGCCAGCTCCTTTCATTCAGTCAGTAGCTTCAAACATTTCTGGTATATGAAAAACATGTTTTTCAATGGCAAAAATCAATGAATATTGTAAATGCACAAACAGTAATATCTCCACATTGCACGGTGCAATTCTGAAATTTTTAGCTTTTTCCTGTTAATCCTAGCATGATAAAGATTCAAAGAGAGTGAGATGCCAGCTCCTTTCATTCAGTCAGTAGCTTCAAACATTTCTGGTATATGAAAAACATGTTTTTCAATGGCAAAAATCAATGAATATTGTAAATGCACAAACAGTAATATCTCCACATTGCAAGGTGCAATTCTGAAATTTTTTGCTTTTTCCTGTTAATCCTAGCATGATAAAGAAGATTCAAAGAGAGTGAGATGCCAGCTCCTTTTATTCAGTCAGTAGCTTCAAACATTTCTGGTATATGAAAAACGTTTTTCAATGGCAAAAATCAATGAATATTGTAAATGCACAAACAGTAATATCTCCACATTGCACGGTGCAATTCTGAAATTTTTAGCTTTTTCCTGTTAATCCTAGCATGATAAAGAAGATTCAAAGAGAGTGAGATGCCAGCTCCTTTCATTCAGTCAGTAGCTTCAAACATTTCTGGTATATGAAAAACATGTTTTTCAATGGCAAAAATCAATGAATATTGTAAATGCACAAACAGTAATATCTCCACATTGCAAAGGTGCAATTCTGAAATTTTTTGCTTTTTCCTGCTAATCCTAGCATGATAAAGAAGATTCAAAGAGAGTGAGATGCCAGCTCCTTTCATTCAGTCAGTAGCTTCAAACATTTCTGGTATATGAAAAACATGTTTTTCAATGGCAAAAATCAATGAATATTGTAAATGCACAAACAGTAATATCTCCGCATTGCAAGGTGCAATTCTGAAATTTTTTGCTTTTTCCTGCTAATCCTAGCATGATAAAGAAGATTCAAAGAGAGTGAGATGCCAGCTCCTTTCATTCAGTCAGTAGCTTCAAACATTTCTGGTATATGAAAAACATGTTTTTCAATGGCAAAAATCAATGAATATTGTAAATGCACAAACAGTAATATCTCCACATTGCACGGTGCAATTCTGAAATTTTTAGCTTTTTCCTGCTAATCCTAGCATGATAAAGAAGATTCAAAGAGAGTGAGATGCCAGCTCCTTTCATTCAGTCAGTAGCTTCAAACATTTCTGGTATATGAAAAACATGTTTTTCAATGGCAAAAATCAATGAATATTGTAAATGCACAAACAGTAATATCTCCACATTGCACGGTGCAATTCTGAAATTTTTAGCTTTTTCCTGTTAATCCTAGCATGATAAAGATTCAAAGAGAGTGAGATGCCAGCTCCTTTCATTCAGTCAGTAGCTTCAAACATTTCTGGTATATGAAAAACATGTTTTTCAATGGCAAAAATCAATGAATATTGTAAATGCACAAACAGTAATATCTCCACATTGCAAAGTGCAATTCTGAAATTTTTTGCTTTTTCCTGCTAATCCTAGCATGATAAAGAAGATTCAAAGAGAGTGAGATGCCAGCTCCTTTTATTCAGTCAGTAGCTTCAAACATTTCTGGTATATGAAAAACGTTTTTCAATGGCAAAAATCAATGAATATTGTAAATGCACAAACAGTAATATCTCCACATTGCACGGTGCAATTCTGAAATTTTTAGCTTTTTCCTGTTAATCCTAGCATGATAAAGAAGATTCAAAGAGAGTGAGATGCCAGCTCCTTTCATTCAGTCAGTAGCTTCAACATTTCTGGTATATGAAAAACATGTTTTTCAATGGCAAAAATCAATGAATATTGTAAATGCACAAACAGTAATATCTCCACATTGCAAGGTGCAATTCTGAAATTTTTTGCTTTTTCCTGTTAATCCTAGCATGATAAGAAGATTCAAAGAGAGTGAGA
>NW_027370216.1:0-37430 GCF_046119375.1 Phyllobates terribilis
CTTCTTTATCATGCTAAGAGGAGCAGGAAAAAGCAAAAAATTTCAGAATTGCACCTTGCAATGGGAGAATATTACTGTTTGTGCATTTACAATATTCATTGATTTTTGCCATTGAAAAACATGTTTTTCATATACCAGAAATGTTTGAAGCTACTGACTGAATGAAAGGAGCTGGCATCTCACTCTCTTTGAATCTTCTTTATCATGCTAGGATTAGCAGGAAAAAGCAAAAAATTTCAGAATTGCACCGTGCAATGTGGAGATATTACTGTTTGTGCATTTACAATATTCATTGATTTTTGCCATTGAAAAACATGTTTTTCATATACCAGAAATGTTTGAAGCTACTGACTGAATGAAAGGAGCTGGCATCTCACTCTCTTTGAATCTTCTTTATCATGCTAGGATTAACAGGAAAAAGCTAAAAATTTCAGAATTGCACCGTGCAATGTGGAGATATTACTGTTTGTGCATTTACAATATTCATTGATTTTTGCCATTGAAAAACATGTTTTTCATATACCAGAAATGTTTGAAGCTACTGACTGAATGAAAGGAGCTGGCATCTCACTCTCTTTGAATCTTCTTTATCATGCTAGGATTAACAGGAAAAAGCTAAAAATTTCAGAATTGCACCTTGCAATGTGGAGATATTACTGTTTGTGCATTTACAATATTCATTGATTTTTGCCATTGAAAAACATGTTTTTCATATACCAGAAATGTTTGAAGCTACTGACTGAATGAAAGGAGCTGGCATCTCACTCTCTTTGAATCTTCTTTATCATGCTAGGATTAACAGGAAAAAGCTAAAAATTTCAGAATTGCACCTTGCAATGTGGAGATATTACTGTTTGTGCATTTACAATATTCATTGATTTTTGCCATTGAAAAACATGTTTTTCATATACCAGAAATGTTTGAAGCTACTGACTGAATGAAAGGAGCTGGCATCTCACTCTCTTTGAATCTTCTTTATCATGCTAGGATTAGCAGGAAAAAGCAAAAAATTTCAGAATTGCACCTTGCAATGTGGAGATATTACTGTTTGTGCATTTACAATATTCATTGATTTTTGCCATTGAAAAACGTCATATACCAGAAATGTTTGAAGCTACTGACTGAATGAAAGGAGCTGGCATCTCACTCTCTTTGAATCTTCTTTATCATGCTAGGATTAACAGGAAAAAGCTAAAAATTTCAGAATTGCACCTTGCAATGTGGAGATATTACTGTTTGTGCATTTACAATATTCATTGATTTTTGCCATTGAAAAACATGTTTTTCATATACCAGAAATGTTTGAAGCTACTGACTGAATGAAAGGAGCTGGCATCTCACTCTCTTTGAATCTTCTTTATCATGCTAGGATTAGCAGAAAAAGCAAAAAATTTCAGAATTGCACCTTGCAATGTGGAGATATTACTGTTTGTGCATTTACAATATTCATTGATTTTTGCCATTGAAAAACATGTTTTTCATATACCCAGAAATGTTTGAAGCTACTGACTGAATGAAAGGAGCTGGCATCTCACTCTCTTTGAATCTTCTTTATCATGCTAGGATTAACAGGAAAAAGCTAAAAATTTCAGAATTGCACCGTGCAATGTGGAGATATTACTGTTTGTGCATTTACAATATTCATTGATTTTTGCCATTGAAAAACATGTTTTTCATATACCAGAAATGTTTGAAGCTACTGACTGAATGAAAGGAGCTGGCATCTCACTCTCTTTGAATCTTCTTTATCATGCTAGGATTAACAGGAAAAAGCTAAAAATTTCAGAATTGCACCGTGCAATGTGGAGATATTACTGTTTGTGCATTTACAATATTCATTGATTTTTGCCATTGAAAAACATGTTTTTCATATACCAGAAATGTTTGAAGCTACTGACTGAATGAAAGGAGCTGGCATCTCACTCTCTTTGAATCTTCTTTATCATGCTAGGATTAGCAGGAAAAAGCTAAAAATTTCAGAATTGCACCTTGCAATGTGGAGATATTACTGTTTGTGCATTTACAATATTCATTGATTTTTGCCATTGAAAAACGTCCAGAAATGTTTGAAGCTACTGACTGAATGAAAGGAGCTGGCATCTCACTCTCTTTGAATCTTCTTTATCATGCTAGGATTAACAGGAAAAAGCTAAAAATTTCAGAATTGCACCTTGCAATGTGGAGATATTACTGTTTGTGCATTTACAATATTCATTGATTTTTGCCATTGAAAAACATGTTTTTCATATACCAGAAATGTTTGAAGCTACTGACTGAATGAAAGGAGCTGGCATCTCACTCTCTTTGAATCTTCTTTATCATGCTAGGATTAACAGGAAAAAGCTAAAAATTTCAGAATTGCACCTTGCAATGTGGAGATATTACTGTTTGTGCATTTACAATATTCATTGATTTTTGCCATTGAAAAACATGTTTTTCATATACCAGAAATGTTTGAAGCTACTGACTGAATGAAAGGAGCTGGCATCTCACTCTCTTTGAATCTTCTTTATCATGCTAGGATTAGCAGGAAAAAGCTAAAAATTTCAGAATTGCACCTTGCAATGTGGAGATATTACTGTTTGTGCATTTACAATATTCATTGATTTTTGCCATTGAAAAACGTCCAGAAATGTTTGAAGCTACTGACTGAATGAAAGGAGCTGGCATCTCACTCTCTTTGAATCTTCTTTATCATGCTAGGATTAACAGGAAAAAGCTAAAAATTTCAGAATTGCACCTTGCAATGTGGAGATATTACTGTTTGTGCATTTACAATATTCATTGATTTTTGCCATTGAAAAACATGTTTTTCATATACCAGAAATGTTTGAAGCTACTGACTGAATGAAAGGAGCTGGCATCTCACTCTCTTTGAATCTTCTTTATCATGCTAGGATTAACAGGAAAAAGCTAAAAATTTCAGAATTGCACCTTGCAATGTGGAGATATTACTGTTTGTGCATTTACAATATTCATTGATTTTTGCCATTGAAAAACATGTTTTTCATATACCAGAAATGTTTGAAGCTACTGACTGAATGAAAGGAGCTGGCATCTCACTCTCTTTGAATCTTCTTTATCATGCTAGGATTAACAGGAAAAAGCAAAAAATTTCAGAATTGCACCGTGCAATGTGGAGATATTACTGTTTGTGCATTTACAATATTCATTGATTTTTGCCATTGAAAAACATGTTTTTCATATACCAGAAATGTTTGAAGCTACTGACTGAATGAAAGGAGCTGGCATCTCACTCTCTTTGAATCTTCTTTATCATGCTAGGATTAGCAGGAAAAAGCAAAAAATTTCAGAATTGCACCGTGCAATGTGGAGATATTACTGTTTGTGCATTTACAATATTCATTGATTTTTGCCATTGAAAAACGTCCAGAAATGTTTGAAGCTACTGACTGAATGAAAGGAGCTGGCATCTCACTCTCTTTGAATCTTCTTTATCATGCTAGGATTAGCAGGAAAAAGCAAAAAATTTCAGAATTGCACCGTGCAATGTGGAGATATTACTGTTTGTGCATTTACAATATTCATTGATTTTTGCCATTGAAAAACATGTTTTTCATATACCAGAAATGTTTGAAGCTACTGACTGAATGAAAGGAGCTGGCATCTCACTCTCTTTGAATCTTCTTTATCATGCTAGGATTAACAGGAAAAAGCTAAAAATTTCAGAATTGCACCGTGCAATGTGGAGATATTACTGTTTGTGCATTTACAATATTCATTGATTTTTGCCATTGAAAAACATGTTTTTCATATACCAGAAATGTTTGAAGCTACTGACTGAATGAAAGGAGCTGGCATCTCACTCTCTTTGAATCTTCTTTATCATGCTAGGATTAGCAGGAAAAAGCAAAAAATTTCAGAATTGCACCTTGCAATGTGGAGATATTACTGTTTGTGCATTTACAATATTCATTGATTTTTGCCATTGAAAAACGTCCAGAAATGTTTGAAGCTACTGACTGAATGAAAGGAGCTGGCATCTCACTCTCTTTGAATCTTCTTTATCATGCTAGGATTAACAGGAAAAAGCTAAAAATTTCAGAATTGCACCTTGCAATGTGGAGATATTACTGTTTGTGCATTTACAATATTCATTGATTTTTGCCATTGAAAAACATGTTTTTCATATACCAGAAATGTTTGAAGCTACTGACTGAATGAAAGGAGCTGGCATCTCACTCTCTTTGAATCTTCTTTATCATGCTAGGATTAACAGGAAAAAGCTAAAAATTTCAGAATTGCACCTTGCAATGTGGAGATATTACTGTTTGTGCATTTACAATATTCATTGATTTTTGCCATTGAAAAACATGTTTTTCATATACCAGAAATGTTTGAAGCTACTGACTGAATGAAAGGAGCTGGCATCTCACTCTCTTTGAATCTTCTTTATCATGCTAGGATTAACAGGAAAAAGCAAAAAATTTCAGAATTGCACCGTGCAATGTGGAGATATTACTGTTTGTGCATTTACAATATTCATTGATTTTTGCCATTGAAAAACATGTTTTTCATATACCAGAAATGTTTGAAGCTACTGACTGAATGAAAGGAGCTGGCATCTCACTCTCTTTGAATCTTCTTTATCATGCTAGGATTAGCAGGAAAAAGCAAAAAATTTCAGAATTGCACCGTGCAATGTGGAGATATTACTGTTTGTGCATTTACAATATTCATTGATTTTTGACATTGAAAAACATGTTTTTCATATACCAGAAATGTTTGAAGCTACTGACTGAATGAAAGGAGCTGGCATCTCACTCTCTTTGAATCTTCTTTATCATGCTAGGATTAACAGGAAAAAGCTAAAATTTTCAGAATTGCACCGTGCAATGTGGAGATATTACTGTTTGTGCATTTACAATATTCATTGATTTTTGCCATTGAAAAACATGTTTTTCATATACCAGAAATGTTTGAAGCTACTGACTGAATGAAAGGAGCTGGCATCTCACTCTCTTTGAATCTTCTTTATCATGCTAGGATTAGCAGGAAAAAGCAAAAAATTTCAGAATTGCACCTTGCAATGTGGAGATATTACTGTTTGTGCATTTACAATATTCATTGATTTTTGCCATTGAAAAACGTCCAGAAATGTTTGAAGCTACTGACTGAATGAAAGGAGCTGGCATCTCACTCTCTTTGAATCTTCTTTATCATGCTAGGATTAACAGGAAAAAGCTAAAAATTTCAGAATTGCACCTTGCAATGTGGAGATATTACTGTTTGTGCATTTACAATATTCATTGATTTTTGCCATTGAAAAACATGTTTTTCATATACCAGAAATGTTTGAAGCTACTGACTGAATGAAAGGAGCTGGCATCTCACTCTCTTTGAATCTTCTTTATCATGCTAGGATTAGCAGGAAAAAGCAAAAAATTTCAGAATTGCACCTTGCAATGTGGAGATATTACTGTTTGTGCATTTACAATATTCATTGATTTTTGCCATTGAAAAACATGTTTTTCATATACCAGAAATGTTTGAAGCTACTGACTGAGTGAAAGGAGCTGGCATCTCACTCTCTTTGAATCTTCTTTATCATGCTAGGATTAACAGGAAAAAGCTAAAAATTTCAGAATTGCACCGTGCAATGTGGAGATATTACTGTTTGTGCATTTACAATATTCATTGATTTTTGCCATTGAAAAACATGTTTTTCATATACCAGAAATGTTTGAAGCTACTGACTGAATGAAAGGAGCTGGCATCTCACTCTCTTTGAATCTTCTTTATCATGCTAGGATTAACAGGAAAAAGCTAAAAATTTCAGAATTGCACCGTGCAATGTGGAGATATTACTGTTTGTGCATTTACAATATTCATTGATTTTTGCCATTGAAAAACATGTTTTTCATATACCAGAAATGTTTGAAGCTACTGACTGAATGAAAGGAGCTGGCATCTCACTCTCTTTGAATCTTCTTTATCATGCTAGGATTAGCAGGAAAAAGCTAAAAATTTCAGAATTGCACCTTGCAATGTGGAGATATTACTGTTTGTGCATTTACAATATTCATTGATTTTTGCCATTGAAAAACGTCCAGAAATGTTTGAAGCTACTGACTGAATGAAAGGAGCTGGCATCTCACTCTCTTTGAATCTTCTTTATCATGCTAGGATTAACAGGAAAAAGCTAAAAATTTCAGAATTGCACCTTGCAATGTGGAGATATTACTGTTTGTGCATTTACAATATTCATTGATTTTTGCCATTGAAAAACATGTTTTTCATATACCAGAAATGTTTGAAGCTACTGACTGAATGAAAGGAGCTGGCATCTCACTCTCTTTGAATCTTCTTTATCATGCTAGGATTAACAGGAAAAAGCTAAAAATTTCAGAATTGCACCTTGCAATGTGGAGATATTACTGTTTGTGCATTTACAATATTCATTGATTTTTGCCATTGAAAAACATGTTTTTCATATACCAGAAATGTTTGAAGCTACTGACTGAATGAAAGGAGCTGGCATCTCACTCTCTTTGAATCTTCTTTATCATGCTAGGATTAGCAGGAAAAAGCTAAAAATTTCAGAATTGCACCTTGCAATGTGGAGATATTACTGTTTGTGCATTTACAATATTCATTGATTTTTGCCATTGAAAAACGTCCAGAAATGTTTGAAGCTACTGACTGAATGAAAGGAGCTGGCATCTCACTCTCTTTGAATCTTCTTTATCATGCTAGGATTAACAGGAAAAAGCTAAAAATTTCAGAATTGCACCTTGCAATGTGGAGATATTACTGTTTGTGCATTTACAATATTCATTGATTTTTGCCATTGAAAAACATGTTTTTCATATACCAGAAATGTTTGAAGCTACTGACTGAATGAAAGGAGCTGGCATCTCACTCTCTTTGAATCTTCTTTATCATGCTAGGATTAACAGGAAAAAGCTAAAAATTTCAGAATTGCACCTTGCAATGTGGAGATATTACTGTTTGTGCATTTACAATATTCATTGATTTTTGCCATTGAAAAACATGTTTTTCATATACCAGAAATGTTTGAAGCTACTGACTGAATGAAAGGAGCTGGCATCTCACTCTCTTTGAATCTTCTTTATCATGCTAGGATTAACAGGAAAAAGCAAAAAATTTCAGAATTGCACCGTGCAATGTGGAGATATTACTGTTTGTGCATTTACAATATTCATTGATTTTTGCCATTGAAAAACATGTTTTTCATATACCAGAAATGTTTGAAGCTACTGACTGAATGAAAGGAGCTGGCATCTCACTCTCTTTGAATCTTCTTTATCATGCTAGGATTAGCAGGAAAAAGCAAAAAATTTCAGAATTGCACCGTGCAATGTGGAGATATTACTGTTTGTGCATTTACAATATTCATTGATTTTTGCCATTGAAAAACGTCCAGAAATGTTTGAAGCTACTGACTGAATGAAAGGAGCTGGCATCTCACTCTCTTTGAATCTTCTTTATCATGCTAGGATTAGCAGGAAAAAGCAAAAAATTTCAGAATTGCACCGTGCAATGTGGAGATATTACTGTTTGTGCATTTACAATATTCATTGATTTTTGCCATTGAAAAACATGTTTTTCATATACCAGAAATGTTTGAAGCTACTGACTGAATGAAAG
Organism: Phyllobates terribilis; assembly: GCF_046119375.1. Classification (NCBI taxonomy): domain Eukaryota; kingdom Metazoa; phylum Chordata; class Amphibia; order Anura; family Dendrobatidae; genus Phyllobates; species Phyllobates terribilis. The sequence goes on from NW_027370216.1 coordinate 7,633, forward strand.
GAGCTGGCATCTCACTCTCTTTGAATCTTCTTTATCATGCTAGGATTAACAGGAAAAAGCTAAAAATTTCAGAATTGCACCGTGCAATGTGGAGATATTACTGTTTGTGCATTTACAATATTCATTGATTTTTGCCATTGAAAAACATGTTTTTCATATACCAGAAATGTTTGAAGCTACTGACTGAATGAAAGGAGCTGGCATCTCACTCTCTTTGAATCTTCTTTATCATGCTAGGATTAGCAGGAAAAAGCAAAAAATTTCAGAATTGCACCTTGCAATGTGGAGATATTACTGTTTGTGCATTTACAATATTCATTGATTTTTGCCATTGAAAAACGTCCAGAAATGTTTGAAGCTACTGACTGAATGAAAGGAGCTGGCATCTCACTCTCTTTGAATCTTCTTTATCATGCTAGGATTAACAGGAAAAAGCTAAAAATTTCAGAATTGCACCTTGCAATGTGGAGATATTACTGTTTGTGCATTTACAATATTCATTGATTTTTGCCATTGAAAAACATGTTTTTCATATACCAGAAATGTTTGAAGCTACTGACTGAATGAAAGGAGCTGGCATCTCACTCTCTTTGAATCTTCTTTATCATGCTAGGATTAACAGGAAAAAGCTAAAAATTTCAGAATTGCACCTTGCAATGTGGAGATATTACTGTTTGTGCATTTACAATATTCATTGATTTTTGCCATTGAAAAACATGTTTTTCATATACCAGAAATGTTTGAAGCTACTGACTGAATGAAAGGAGCTGGCATCTCACTCTCTTTGAATCTTCTTTATCATGCTAGGATTAACAGGAAAAAGCAAAAAATTTCAGAATTGCACCGTGCAATGTGGAGATATTACTGTTTGTGCATTTACAATATTCATTGATTTTTGCCATTGAAAAACATGTTTTTCATATACCAGAAATGTTTGAAGCTACTGACTGAATGAAAGGAGCTGGCATCTCACTCTCTTTGAATCTTCTTTATCATGCTAGGATTAGCAGGAAAAAGCAAAAAATTTCAGAATTGCACCGTGCAATGTGGAGATATTACTGTTTGTGCATTTACAATATTCATTGATTTTTGACATTGAAAAACGTCCAGAAATGTTTGAAGCTACTGACTGAATGAAAGGAGCTGGCATCTCACTCTCTTTGAATCTTCTTTATCATGCTAGGATTAGCAGGAAAAAGCAAAAAATTTCAGAATTGCACCGTGCAATGTGGAGATATTACTGTTTGTGCATTTACAATATTCATTGATTTTTGCCATTGAAAAACATGTTTTTCATATACCAGAAATGTTTGAAGCTACTGACTGAATGAAAGGAGCTGGCATCTCACTCTCTTTGAATCTTCTTTATCATGCTAGGATTAACAGGAAAAAGCTAAAATTTTCAGAATTGCACCGTGCAATGTGGAGATATTACTGTTTGTGCATTTACAATATTCATTGATTTTTGCCATTGAAAAACATGTTTTTCATATACCAGAAATGTTTGAAGCTACTGACTGAATGAAAGGAGCTGGCATCTCACTCTCTTTGAATCTTCTTTATCATGCTAGGATTAGCAGGAAAAAGCAAAAAATTTCAGAATTGCACCTTGCAATGTGGAGATATTACTGTTTGTGCATTTACAATATTCATTGATTTTTGCCATTGAAAAACGTCCAGAAATGTTTGAAGCTACTGACTGAATGAAAGGAGCTGGCATCTCACTCTCTTTGAATCTTCTTTATCATGCTAGGATTAGCAGGAAAAAGCAAAAAATTTCAGAATTGCACCGTGCAATGTGGAGATATTACTGTTTGTGCATTTACAATATTCATTGATTTTTGCCATTGAAAAACATGTTTTTCATATACCAGAAATGTTTGAAGCTACTGACTGAATGAAAGGAGCTGGCATCTCACTCTCTTTGAATCTTCTTTATCATGCTAGGATTAGCAGGAAAAAGCAAAAAATTTCAGAATTGCACCTTGCAATGTGGAGATATTACTGTTTGTGCATTTACAATATTCATTGATTTTTGCCATTGAAAAACATGTTTTTCATATACCAGAAATGTTTGAAGCTACTGACTGAATGAAAGGAGCTGGCATCTCACTCTCTTTGAATCTTCTTTATCATGCTAGGATTAACAGGAAAAAGCTAAAAATTTCAGAATTGCACCGTGCAATGTGGAGATATTACTGTTTGTGCATTTACAATATTCATTGATTTTTGCCATTGAAAAACGTCCAGAAATGTTTGAAGCTACTGACTGAATGAAAGGAGCTGGCATCTCACTCTCTTTGAATCTTCTTTATCATGCTAGGATTAGCAGGAAAAAGCAAAAAATTTCAGAATTGCACCGTGCAATGTGGAGATATTACTGTTTGTGCATTTACAATATTCATTGATTTTTGCCATTGAAAAACATGTTTTTCATATACCAGAAATGTTTGAAGCTACTGACTGAATGAAAGGAGCTGGCATCTCACTCTCTTTGAATCTTCTTTATCATGCTAGGATTAGCAGGAAAAAGCAAAAAATTTCAGAATTGCACCTTGCAATGTGGAGATATTACTCTTTGTGCATTTACAATATTCATTGATTTTTGCCATTGAAAAACATGTTTTTCATATACCAGAAATGTTTGAAGCTACTGACTGAATGAAAGGAGCTGGCATCTCACTCTCTTTGAATCTTCTTTATCATGCTAGGATTAGCAGGAAAAAGCAAAAAATTTCAGAATTGCACCGTGCAATGTGGAGATATTACTGTTTGTGCATTTACAATATTCATTGATTTTTGCCATTGAAAAACATGTTTTTCATATACCAGAAATGTTTGAAGCTACTGACTGAATGAAAGGAGCTGGCATCTCACTCTCTTTGAATCTTCTTTATCATGCTAGGATTAGCAGGAAAAAGCTAAAAATTTCAGAATTGCACCTTGCAATGTGGAGATATTACTGTTTGTGCATTTACAATATTCATTGCTTTTTGCCATTGAAAAACATGTTTTTCATATACCAGAAATGTTTGAAGCTACTGACTGAATGAAAGGAGCTGGCATCTCACTCTCTTTGAATCTTCTTTATCATGCTAGGATTAGCAGGAAAAAGCTAAAAATTTCAGAATTGCACCTTGCAATGTGGAGATATTACTGTTTGTGCATTTACAATATTCATTGATTTTTGCCATTGAAAAACGTCCAGAAATGTTTGAAGCTACTGACTGAATGAAAGGAGCTGGCATCTCACTCTCTTTGAATCTTCTTTATCATGCTAGGATTAACAGGAAAAAGCTAAAAATTTCAGAATTGCACCGTGCAATGTGGAGATATTACTGTTTGTGCATTTACAATATTCATTGATTTTTGCCATTGAAAAACGTCCAGAAATGTTTGAAGCTACTGACTGAATGAAAGGAGCTGGCATCTCACTCTCTTTGAATCTTCTTTATCATGCTAGGATTAGCAGGAAAAAGCAAAAAATTTCAGAATTGCACCGTGCAATGTGGAGATATTACTGTTTGTGCATTTACAATATTCATTGATTTTTGCCATTGAAAAACATGTTTTTCATATACCAGAAATGTTTGAAGCTACTGACTGAATGAAAGGAGCTGGCATCTCACTCTCTTTGAATCTTCTTTATCATGCTAGGATTAACAGGAAAAAGCTAAAAATTTCAGAATTGCACCGTGCAATGTGGAGATATTACTGTTTGTGCATTTACAATATTCATTGATTTTTGCCATTGAAAAACATGTTTTTCATATACCAGAAATGTTTGAAGCTACTGACTGAAGGAAAGGAGCTGGCATCTCACTCTCTTTGAATCTTCTTTATCATGCTAGGATTAACAGGAAAAAGCTAAAAATTTCAGAATTGCACCGTGCAATGTGGAGATATTACTGTTTGTGCATTTACAATATTCATTGATTTTTGCCATTGAAAAACGTCCAGAAATGTTTGAAGCTACTGACTGAATGAAAGGAGCTGGCATCTCACTCTCTTTGAATCTTCTTTATCATGCTAGGATTAGCAGGAAAAAGCAAAAAATTTCAGAATTGCACCGTGCAATGTGGAGATATTACTGTTTGTGCATTTACAATATTCATTGATTTTTGCCATTGAAAAACATGTTTTTCATATACCAGAAATGTTTGAAGCTACTGACTGAATGAAAGGAGCTGGCATCTCACTCTCTTTGAATCTTCTTTATCATGCTAGGATTAACAGGAAAAAGCTAAAAATTTCAGAATTGCACCTTGCAATGTGGAGATATTACTGTTTGTGCATTTACAATATTCATTGATTTTTGCCATTGAAAAACATGTTTTTCATATACCAGAAATGTTTGAAGCTACTGACTGAATGAAAGGAGCTGGCATCTCACTCTCTTTGAATCTTCTTTATCATGCTAGGATTAACAGGAAAAAGCTAAAAATTTCAGAATTGCACCGTGCAATGTGGAGATATTACTGTTTGTGCATTTACAATATTCATTGATTTTTGCCATTGAAAAACGTCCAGAAATGTTTGAAGCTACTGACTGAATGAAAGGAGCTGGCATCTCACTCTCTTTGAATCTTCTTTATCATGCTAGGATTAGCAGGAAAAAGCAAAAAATTTCAGAATTGCACCTTGCAATGTGGAGATATTACTGTTTGTGCATTTACAATATTCATTGATTTTTGCCATTGAAAAACATGTTTTTCATATACCAGAAATGTTTGAAGCTACTGACTGAATGAAAGGAGCTGGCATCTCACTCTCTTTGAATCTTCTTTATCATGCTAGGATTAACAGGAAAAAGCTAAAAATTTCAGAATTGCACCGTGCAATGTGGAGATATTACTGTTTGTGCATTTACAATATTCATTGATTTTTGCCATTGAAAAACATGTTTTTCATATACCAGAAATGTTTGAAGCTACTGACTGAATGAAAGGAGCTGGCATCTCACTCTCTTTGAATCTTCTTTATCATGCTAGGATTAGCAGGAAAAAGCAAAAAATTTCAGAATTGCACCGTGCAATGTGGAGATATTACTGTTTGTGCATTTACAATATTCATTGATTTTTGCCATTGAAAAACATGTTTTTCATATACCAGAAATGTTTGAAGCTACTGACTGAATGAAAGGAGCTGGCATCTCACTCTCTTTGAATCTTCTTTATCATGCTAGGATTAGCAGGAAAAAGCAAAAAATTTCAGAATTGCACCGTGCAATGTGGAGATATTACTGTTTGTGCATTTACAATATTCATTGATTTTTGCCATTGAAAAACATGTTTTTCATATACCAGAAATGTTTGAAGCTACTGACTGAATGAAAGGAGCTGGCATCTCACTCTCTTTGAATCTTCTTTATCATGCTAGGATTAACAGGAAAAAGCAAAAAATTTCAGAATTGCACCGTGCAATGTGGAGATATTACTGTTTGTGCATTTACAATATTCATTGATTTTTGCCATTGAAAAACATGTTTTTCATATACCAGAAATGTTTGAAGCTACTGACTGAATGAAAGGAGCTGGCATCTCACTCTCTTTGAATCTTCTTTATCATGCTAGGATTAACAGGAAAAAGCTAAAAATTTCAGAATTGCACCGTGCAATGTGGAGATATTACTGTTTGTGCATTTACAATATTCATTGATTTTTGCCATTGAAAAACATGTTTTTCATATACCAGAAATGTTTGAAGCTACTAACTGAATGAAAGGAGCTGGCATCTCACTCTCTTTGAATCTTCTTTATCATGCTAGGATTAGCAGGAAAAAGCAAAAAATTTCAGAATTGCACCTTGCAATGTGGAGATATTACTGTTTGTGCATTTACAATATTCATTGATTTTTGCCATTGAAAAACGTCCAGAAATGTTTGAAGCTACTGACTGAATGAAAGGAGCTGGCATCTCACTCTCTTTGAATCTTCTTTATCATGCTAGGATTAGCAGGAAAAAGCAAAAAATTTCAGAATTGCACCGTGCAATGTGGAGATATTACTGTTTGTGCATTTACAATATTCATTGATTTTTGCCATTGAAAAACATGTTTTTCATATACCAGAAATGTTTGAAGCTACTGACTGAATGAAAGGAGCTGGCATCTCACTCTCTTTGAATCTTCTTTATCATGCTAGGATTAACAGGAAAAAGCTAAAAATTTCAGAATTGCACCGTGCAATGTGGAGATATTACTGTTTGTGCATTTACAATATTCATTAATTTTTGCCATTGAAAAACGTCCAGAAATGTTTGAAGCTACTGACTGAATGAAAGGAGCTGGCATCTCACTCTCTTTGAATCTTCTTTATCATGCTAGGATTAACAGGAAAAAGCTAAAAATTTCAGAATTGCACCTTGCAATGTGGAGATATTACTGTTTGTGCATTTACAATATTCATTGATTTTTGCCATTGAAAAACATGTTTTTCATATACCAGAAATGTTTGAAGCTACTGACTGAATGAAAGGAGCTGGCATCTCACTCTCTTTGAATCTTCTTTATCATGCTAGGATTAGCAGGAAAAAGCAAAAAATTTCAGAATTGCACCTTGCAATGTGGAGATATTACTGTTTGTGCATTTACAATATTCATTGATTTTTGCCATTGAAAAACGTCCAGAAATGTTTGAAGCTACTGACTGAATGAAAGGAGCTGGCATCTCACTCTCTTTGAATCTTCTTTATCATGCTAGGATTAACAGGAAAAAGCTAAAAATTTCAGAATTGCACCGTGCAATGTGGAGATATTACTGTTTGTGCATTTACAATATTCATTGATTTTTGCCATTGAAAAACATGTTTTTCATATACCAGAAATGTTTGAAGCTACTGACTGAATGAAAGGAGCTGGCATCTCACTCTCTTTGAATCTTCTTTATCATGCTAGGATTAGCAGGAAAAAGCAAAAAATTTCAGAATTGCACCTTGCAATGTGGAGATATTACTGTTTGTGCATTTACAATATTCATTGATTTTTGCCATTGAAAAACATGTTTTTCATATACCAGAAATGTTTGAAGCTACTGACTGAATGAAAGGAGCTGGCATCTCACTCTCTTTGAATCTTCTTTATCATGCTAGGATTAACAGGAAAAAGCTAAAAATTTCAGAATTGCACCGTGCAATGTGGAGATATTACTGTTTGTGCATTTACAATATTCATTGATTTTTGCCATTGAAAAACGTCCAGAAATGTTTGAAGCTACTGACTGAATGAAAGGAGCTGGCATCTCACTCTCTTTGAATCTTCTTTATCATGCTAGGATTAGCAGGAAAAAGCAAAAAATTTCAGAATTGCACCGTGCAATGTGGAGATATTACTGTTTGTGCATTTACAATATTCATTGATTTTTGCCATTGAAAAACATGTTTTTCATATACCAGAAATGTTTGAAGCTACTGACTGAATGAAAGGAGCTGGCATCTCACTCTCTTTGAATCTTCTTTATCATGCTAGGATTAGCAGGAAAAAGCAAAAAATTTCAGAATTGCACCTTGCAATGTGGAGATATTACTGTTTGTGCATTTACAATATTCATTGATTTTTGCCATTGAAAAACATGTTTTTCATATACCAGAAATGTTTGAAGCTACTGACTGAATGAAAGGAGCTGGCATCTCACTCTCTTTGAATCTTCTTTATCATGCTAGGATTAGCAGGAAAAAGCAAAAAATTTCAGAATTGCACCGTGCAATGTGGAGATATTACTGTTTGTGCATTTACAATATTCATTGATTTTTGCCATTGAAAAACATGTTTTTCATATACCAGAAATGTTTGAAGCTACTGACTGAATGAAAGGAGCTGGCATCTCACTCTCTTTGAATCTTCTTTATCATGCTAGGATTAGCAGGAAAAAGCTAAAAATTTCAGAATTGCACCTTGCAATGTGGAGATATTACTGTTTGTGCATTTACAATATTCATTGATTTTTGCCATTGAAAAACATGTTTTTCATATACCAGAAATGTTTGAAGCTACTGACTGAATGAAAGGAGCTGGCATCTCACTCTCTTTGAATCTTCTTTATCATGCTAGGATTAGCAGGAAAAAGCTAAAAATTTCAGAATTGCACCTTGCAATGTGGAGATATTACTGTTTGTGCATTTACAATATTCATTGATTTTTGCCATTGAAAAACGTCCAGAAATGTTTGAAGCTACTGACTGAATGAAAGGAGCTGGCATCTCACTCTCTTTGAATCTTCTTTATCATGCTAGGATTAACAGGAAAAAGCTAAAAATTTCAGAATTGCACCGTGCAATGTGGAGATATTACTGTTTGTGCATTTACAATATTCATTGATTTTTGCCATTGAAAAACGTCCAGAAATGTTTGAAGCTACTGACTGAATGAAAGGAGCTGGCATCTCACTCTCTTTGAATCTTCTTTATCATGCTAGGATTAACAGGAAAAAGCTAAAAATTTCAGAATTGCACCTTGCAATGTGGAGATATTACTGTTTGTGCATTTACAATATTCATTGATTTTTGCCATTGAAAAACATGTTTTTCATATACCAGAAATGTTTGAAGCTACTGACTGAATGAAAGGAGCTGGCATCTCACTCTCTTTGAATCTTCTTTATCATGCTAGGATTAACAGGAAAAAGCTAAAAATTTCAGAATTGCACCGTGCAATGTGGAGATATTACTGTTTGTGCATTTACAATATTCATTGATTTTTGCCATTGAAAAACGTCCAGAAATGTTTGAAGCTACTGACTGAATGAAAGGAGCTGGCATCTCACTCTCTTTGAATCTTCTTTATCATGCTAGGATTAGCAGGAAAAAGCAAAAAATTTCAGAATTGCACCTTGCAATGTGGAGATATTACTGTTTGTGCATTTACAATATTCATTGATTTTTGCCATTGAAAAACATGTTTTTCATATACCAGAAATGTTTGAAGCTACTGACTGAATGAAAGGAGCTGGCATCTCACTCTCTTTGAATCTTCTTTATCATGCTAGGATTAACAGGAAAAAGCTAAAAATTTCAGAATTGCACCGTGCAATGTGGAGATATTACTGTTTGTGCATTTACAATATTCATTGATTTTTGCCATTGAAAAACATGTTTTTCATATACCAGAAATGTTTGAAGCTACTGACTGAATGAAAGGAGCTGGCATCTCACTCTCTTTGAATCTTCTTTATCATGCTAGGATTAGCAGGAAAAAGCAAAAAATTTCAGAATTGCACCGTGCAATGTGGAGATATTACTGTTTGTGCATTTACAATATTCATTGATTTTTGCCATTGAAAAACATGTTTTTCATATACCAGAAATGTTTGAAGCTACTGACTGAATGAAAGGAGCTGGCATCTCACTCTCTTTGAATCTTCTTTATCATGCTAGGATTAGCAGGAAAAAGCAAAAAATTTCAGAATTGCACCGTGCAATGTGGAGATATTACTGTTTGTGCATTTACAATATTCATTGATTTTTGCCATTGAAAAACATGTTTTTCATATACCAGAAATGTTTGAAGCTACTGACTGAATGAAAGGAGCTGGCATCTCACTCTCTTTGAATCTTCTTTATCATGCTAGGATTAACAGGAAAAAGCAAAAAATTTCAGAATTGCACCGTGCAATGTGGAGATATTACTGTTTGTGCATTTACAATATTCATTGATTTTTGCCATTGAAAAACATGTTTTTCATATACCAGAAATGTTTGAAGCTACTGACTGAATGAAAGGAGCTGGCATCTCACTCTCTTTGAATCTTCTTTATCATGCTAGGATTAACAGGAAAAAGCTAAAAATTTCAGAATTGCACCGTGCAATGTGGAGATATTACTGTTTGTGCATTTACAATATTCATTGATTTTTGCCATTGAAAAACATGTTTTTCATATACCAGAAATGTTTGAAGCTACTAACTGAATGAAAGGAGCTGGCATCTCACTCTCTTTGAATCTTCTTTATCATGCTAGGATTAGCAGGAAAAAGCAAAAAATTTCAGAATTGCACCTTGCAATGTGGAGATATTACTGTTTGTGCATTTACAATATTCATTGATTTTTGCCATTGAAAAACGTCCAGAAATGTTTGAAGCTACTGACTGAATGAAAGGAGCTGGCATCTCACTCTCTTTGAATCTTCTTTATCATGCTAGGATTAGCAGGAAAAAGCAAAAAATTTCAGAATTGCACCGTGCAATGTGGAGATATTACTGTTTGTGCATTTACAATATTCATTGATTTTTGCCATTGAAAAACATGTTTTTCATATACCAGAAATGTTTGAAGCTACTGACTGAATGAAAGGAGCTGGCATCTCACTCTCTTTGAATCTTCTTTATCATGCTAGGATTAACAGGAAAAAGCTAAAAATTTCAGAATTGCACCGTGCAATGTGGAGATATTACTGTTTGTGCATTTACAATATTCATTAATTTTTGCCATTGAAAAACGTCCAGAAATGTTTGAAGCTACTGACTGAATGAAAGGAGCTGGCATCTCACTCTCTTTGAATCTTCTTTATCATGCTAGGATTAACAGGAAAAAGCTAAAAATTTCAGAATTGCACCTTGCAATGTGGAGATATTACTGTTTGTGCATTTACAATATTCATTGATTTTTGCCATTGAAAAACATGTTTTTCATATACCAGAAATGTTTGAAGCTACTGACTGAATGAAAGGAGCTGGCATCTCACTCTCTTTGAATCTTCTTTATCATGCTAGGATTAGCAGGAAAAAGCAAAAAATTTCAGAATTGCACCTTGCAATGTGGAGATATTACTGTTTGTGCATTTACAATATTCATTGATTTTTGCCATTGAAAAACGTCCAGAAATGTTTGAAGCTACTGACTGAATGAAAGGAGCTGGCATCTCACTCTCTTTGAATCTTCTTTATCATGCTAGGATTAACAGGAAAAAGCTAAAAATTTCAGAATTGCACCGTGCAATGTGGAGATATTACTGTTTGTGCATTTACAATATTCATTGATTTTTGCCATTGAAAAACATGTTTTTCATATACCAGAAATGTTTGAAGCTACTGACTGAATGAAAGGAGCTGGCATCTCACTCTCTTTGAATCTTCTTTATCATGCTAGGATTAGCAGGAAAAAGCAAAAAATTTCAGAATTGCACCTTGCAATGTGGAGATATTACTGTTTGTGCATTTACAATATTCATTGATTTTTGCCATTGAAAAACATGTTTTTCATATACCAGAAATGTTTGAAGCTACTGACTGAATGAAAGGAGCTGGCATCTCACTCTCTTTGAATCTTCTTTATCATGCTAGGATTAACAGGAAAAAGCTAAAAATTTCAGAATTGCACCGTGCAATGTGGAGATATTACTGTTTGTGCATTTACAATATTCATTGATTTTTGCCATTGAAAAACGTCCAGAAATGTTTGAAGCTACTGACTGAATGAAAGGAGCTGGCATCTCACTCTCTTTGAATCTTCTTTATCATGCTAGGATTAGCAGGAAAAAGCAAAAAATTTCAGAATTGCACCGTGCAATGTGGAGATATTACTGTTTGTGCATTTACAATATTCATTGATTTTTGCCATTGAAAAACATGTTTTTCATATACCAGAAATGTTTGAAGCTACTGACTGAATGAAAGGAGCTGGCATCTCACTCTCTTTGAATCTTCTTTATCATGCTAGGATTAGCAGGAAAAAGCAAAAAATTTCAGAATTGCACCTTGCAATGTGGAGATATTACTGTTTGTGCATTTACAATATTCATTGATTTTTGCCATTGAAAAACATGTTTTTCATATACCAGAAATGTTTGAAGCTACTGACTGAATGAAAGGAGCTGGCATCTCACTCTCTTTGAATCTTCTTTATCATGCTAGGATTAGCAGGAAAAAGCAAAAAATTTCAGAATTGCACCGTGCAATGTGGAGATATTACTGTTTGTGCATTTACAATATTCATTGATTTTTGCCATTGAAAAACATGTTTTTCATATACCAGAAATGTTTGAAGCTACTGACTGAATGAAAGGAGCTGGCATCTCACTCTCTTTGAATCTTCTTTATCATGCTAGGATTAGCAGGAAAAAGCTAAAAATTTCAGAATTGCACCTTGCAATGTGGAGATATTACTGTTTGTGCATTTACAATATTCATTGATTTTTGCCATTGAAAAACATGTTTTTCATATACCAGAAATGTTTGAAGCTACTGACTGAATGAAAGGAGCTGGCATCTCACTCTCTTTGAATCTTCTTTATCATGCTAGGATTAGCAGGAAAAAGCTAAAAATTTCAGAATTGCACCTTGCAATGTGGAGATATTACTGTTTGTGCATTTACAATATTCATTGATTTTTGCCATTGAAAAACGTCCAGAAATGTTTGAAGCTACTGACTGAATGAAAGGAGCTGGCATCTCACTCTCTTTGAATCTTCTTTATCATGCTAGGATTAACAGGAAAAAGCTAAAAATTTCAGAATTGCACCGTGCAATGTGGAGATATTACTGTTTGTGCATTTACAATATTCATTGATTTTTGCCATTGAAAAACGTCCAGAAATGTTTGAAGCTACTGACTGAATGAAAGGAGCTGGCATCTCACTCTCTTTGAATCTTCTTTATCATGCTAGGATTAGCAGGAAAAAGCAAAAAATTTCAGAATTGCACCGTGCAATGTGGAGATATTACTGTTTGTGCATTTACAATATTCATTGATTTTTGCCATTGAAAAACATGTTTTTCATATACCAGAAATGTTTGAAGCTACTGACTGAATGAAAGGAGCTGGCATCTCACTCTCTTTGAATCTTCTTTATCATGCTAGGATTAACAGGAAAAAGCTAAAAATTTCAGAATTGCACCGTGCAATGTGGAGATATTACTGTTTGTGCATTTACAATATTCATTGATTTTTGCCATTGAAAAACATGTTTTTCATATACCAGAAATGTTTGAAGCTACTGACTGAATGAAAGGAGCTTGCATCTCACTCTCTTTGAATCTTCTTTATCATGCTAGGATTAACAGGAAAAAGCTAAAAATTTCAGAATTGCACCGTGCAATGTGGAGATATTACTGTTTGTGCATTTACAATATTCATTGATTTTTGCCATTGAAAAACGTCCAGAAATGTTTGAAGCTACTGACTGAATGAAAGGAGCTGGCATCTCACTCTCTTTGAATCTTCTTTATCATGCTAGGATTAGCAGGAAAAAGCAAAAAATTTCAGAATTGCACCGTGCAATGTGGAGATATTACTGTTTGTGCATTTACAATATTCATTGATTTTTGCCATTGAAAAACATGTTTTTCATATACCAGAAATGTTTGAAGCTACTGACTGAATGAAAGGAGCTGGCATCTCACTCTCTTTGAATCTTCTTTATCATGCTAGGATTAACAGGAAAAAGCTAAAAATTTCAGAATTGCACCTTGCAATGTGGAGATATTACTGTTTGTGCATTTACAATATTCATTGATTTTTGCCATTGAAAAACATGTTTTTCATATACCAGAAATGTTTGAAGCTACTGACTGAATGAAAGGAGCTGGCATCTCACTCTCTTTGAATCTTCTTTATCATGCTAGGATTAACAGGAAAAAGCTAAAAATTTCAGAATTGCACCGTGCAATGTGGAGATATTACTGTTTGTGCATTTACAATATTCATTGATTTTTGCCATTGAAAAACGTCCAGAAATGTTTGAAGCTACTGACTGAATGAAAGGAGCTGGCATCTCACTCTCTTTGAATCTTCTTTATCATGCTAGGATTAGCAGGAAAAAGCAAAAAATTTCAGAATTGCACCTTGCAATGTGGAGATATTACTGTTTGTGCATTTACAATATTCATTGATTTTTGCCATTGAAAAACATGTTTTTCATATACCAGAAATGTTTGAAGCTACTGACTGAATGAAAGGAGCTGGCATCTCACTCTCTTTGAATCTTCTTTATCATGCTAGGATTAACAGGAAAAAGCTAAAAATTTCAGAATTGCACCGTGCAATGTGGAGATATTACTGTTTGTGCATTTACAATATTCATTGATTTTTGCCATTGAAAAACATGTTTTTCATATACCAGAAATGTTTGAAGCTACTGACTGAATGAAAGGAGCTGGCATCTCACTCTCTTTGAATCTTCTTTATCATGCTAGGATTAGCAGGAAAAAGCAAAAAATTTCAGAATTGCACCGTGCAATGTGGAGATATTACTGTTTGTGCATTTACAATATTCATTGATTTTTGCCATTGAAAAACATGTTTTTCATATACCAGAAATGTTTGAAGCTACTGACTGAATGAAAGGAGCTGGCATCTCACTCTCTTTGAATCTTCTTTATCATGCTAGGATTAGCAGGAAAAAGCAAAAAATTTCAGAATTGCACCGTGCAATGTGGAGATATTACTGTTTGTGCATTTACAATATTCATTGATTTTTGCCATTGAAAAACATGTTTTTCATATACCAGAAATGTTTGAAGCTACTGACTGAATGAAAGGAGCTGGCATCTCACTCTCTTTGAATCTTCTTTATCATGCTAGGATTAACAGGAAAAAGCTAAAAATTTCAGAATTGCACCGTGCAATGTGGAGATATTACTGTTTGTGCATTTACAATATTCATTGATTTTTGCCATTGAAAAACATGTTTTTCATATACCAGAAATGTTTGAAGCTACTGACTGAATGAAAGGAGCTGGCATCTCACTCTCTTTGAATCTTCTTTATCATGCTAGGATTAGCAGGAAAAAGCAAAAAATTTCAGAATTGCACCTTGCAATGTGGAGATATTACTGTTTGTGCATTTACAATATTCATTGATTTTTGCCATTGAAAAACGTCCAGAAATGTTTGAAGCTACTGACTGAATGAAAGGAGCTGGCATCTCACTCTCTTTGAATCTTCTTTACCATGCTAGGATTAGCAGGAAAAAGCAAAAAATTTCAGAATTGCACCGTGCAATGTGGAGATATTACTGTTTGTGCATTTACAATATTCATTGATTTTTGCCATTGAAAAACATGTTTTTCATATACCAGAAATGTTTGAAGCTACTGACTGATTGAAAGGAGCTGGCATCTCACTCTCTTTGAATCTTCTTTATCATGCTAGGATTAACAGGAAAAAGCTAAAAATTTCAGAATTGCACCGTGCAATGTGGAGATATTACTGTTTGTGCATTTACAATATTCATTGATTTTTGCCATTGAAAAACGTTCAGAAATGTTTGAAGCTACTGACTGAATGAAAGGAGCTGGCATCTCACTCTCTTTGAATCTTCTTTATCATGCTAGGATTAACAGGAAAAAGCTAAAAATTTCAGAATTGCACCTTGCAATGTGGAGATATTACTGTTTGTGCATTTACAATATTCATTGATTTTTGCCATTGAAAAACATGTTTTTCATATACCAGAAATGTTTGAAGCTACTGACTGAATGAAAGGAGCTGGCATCTCACTCTCTTTGAATCTTCTTTATCATGCTAGGATTAGCAGGAAAAAGCAAAAAATTTCAGAATTGCACCTTGCAATGTGGAGATATTACTGTTTGTGCATTTACAATATTCATTGATTTTTGCCATTGAAAAACGTCCAGAAATGTTTGAAGCTACTGACTGAATGAAAGGAGCTGGCATCTCACTCTCTTTGAATCTTCTTTATCATGCTAGGATTAGCAGGAAAAAGCAAAAAATTTCAGAATTGCACCGTGCAATGTGGAGATATTACTGTTTGTGCATTTACAATATTCATTGATTTTTGCCATTGAAAAACATGTTTTTCATATACCAGAAATGTTTGAAGCTACTGACTGAATGAAAGGAGCTGGCATCTCACTCTCTTTGAATCTTCTTTATCATGCTAGGATTAACAGGAAAAAGCTAAAAATTTCAGAATTGCACCGTGCAATGTGGAGATATTACTGTTTGTGCATTTACAATATTCATTGATTTTTGCCATTGAAAAACGTCCAGAAATGTTTGAAGCTACTGACTGAATGAAAGGAGCTGGCATCTCACTCTCTTTGAATCTTCTTTATCATGCTAGGATTAACAGGAAAAAGCTAAAAATTTCAGAATTGCACCTTGCAATGTGGAGATATTACTGTTTGTGCATTTACAATATTCATTGATTTTTGCCATTGAAAAACATGTTTTTCATATACCAGAAATGTTTGAAGCTACTGACTGAATGAAAGGAGCTGGCATCTCACTCTCTTTGAATCTTCTTTATCATGCTAGGATTAGCAGGAAAAAGCAAAAAATTTCAGAATTGCACCTTGCAATGTGGAGATATTACTGTTTGTGCATTTACAATATTCATTGATTTTTGCCATTGAAAAACGTCCAGAAATGTTTGAAGCTACTGACTGAATGAAAGGAGCTGGCATCTCACTCTCTTTGAATCTTCTTTATCATGGTAGGATTAACAGGAAAAAGCTAAAAATTTCAGAATTGCACCGTGCAATGTGGAGATATTACTGTTTGTGCATTTACAATATTCATTGATTTTTGCCATTGAAAAACATGTTTTTCATATACCAGAAATGTTTGAAGCTACTGACTGAATGAAAGGAGCTGGCATCTCACTCTCTTTGAATCTTCTTTATCATGCTAGGATTAGCAGGAAAAAGCAAAAAATTTCAGAATTGCACCGTGCAATGTGGAGATATTACTGTTTGTGCATTTACAATATTCATTGATTTTTGCCATTGAAAAACATGTTTTTCATATACCAGAAATGTTTGAAGCTACTGACTGAATGAAAGGAGCTGGCATCTCACTCTCTTTGAATCTTCTTTATCATGCTAGGATTAGCAGGAAAAAGCAAAAAATTTCAGAATTGCACCTTGCAATGTGGAGATATTACTGTTTGTGCATTTACAATATTCATTGATTTTTGCCATTGAAAAACATGTTTTTCATATACCAGAAATGTTTGAAGCTACTGACTGAATGAAAGGAGCTGGCATCTCACTCTCTTTGAATCTTTTTTATCATGCTAGGATTAACAGGAAAAAGCTAAAAATTTCAGAATTGCACCGTGCAATGTGGAGATATTACTGTTTGTGCATTTACAATATTCATTGATTTTTGCCATTGAAAAACGTCCAGAAATGTTTGAAGCTACTGACTGAATGAAAGGAGCTGGCATCTCACTCTCTTTGAATCTTCTTTATCATGCTAGGATTAGCAGGAAAAAGCAAAAAATTTCAGAATTGCACCTTGCAATGTGGAGATATTACTGTTTGTGCATTTACAATATTCATTGATTTTTGCCATTGAAAAACATGTTTTTCATATACCAGAAATGTTTGAAGCTACTGACTGAATGAAAGGAGCTGGCATCTCACTCTCTTTGAATCTTCTTTATCATGCTAGGATTAGCAGGAAAAAGCAAAAAATTTCAGAATTGCACCGTGCAATGTGGAGATATTACTGTTTGTGCATTTACAATATTCATTGATTTTTGCCATTGAAAAACGTCCAGAAATGTTTGAAGCTACTGACTGAATGAAAGGAGCTGGCATCTCACTCTCTTTGAATCTTCTTTATCATGCTAGGATTAACAGGAAAAAGCTAAAAATTTCAGAATTGCACCGTGCAATGTGGAGATATTACTGTTTGTGCATTTACAATATTCATTGATTTTTGCCATTGAAAAACATGTTTTTCATATACCAGAAATGTTTGAAGCTACTGACTGAATGAAAGGAGCTGGCATCTCACTCTCTTTGAATCTTCTTTATCATGCTAGGATTAACAGGAAAAAGCAAAAAATTTCAGAATTGCACCTTGCAATGTGGAGATATTACTGTTTGTGCATTTACAATATTCATTGATTTTTGCCATTGAAAAACATGTTTTTCATATACCAGAAATGTTTGAAGCTACTGACTGAATGAAAGGAGCTGGCATCTCACTCTCTTTGAATCTTCTTTATCATGCTAGGATTAACAGGAAAAAGCTAAAAATTTCAGAATTGCACCGTGCAATGTGGAGATATTACTGTTTGTGCATTTACAATATTCATTGATTTTTGCCATTGAAAAACGTCCAGAAATGTTTGAAGCTACTGACTGAATGAAAGGAGCTGGCATCTCACTCTCTTTGAATCTTCTTTATCATGCTAGGATTAACAGGAAAAAGCTAAAAATTTCAGAATTGCACCTTGCAATGTGGAGATATTACTGTTTGTGCATTTACAATATTCATTGATTTTTGCCATTGAAAAACATGTTTTTCATATACCAGAAATGTTTGAAGCTACTGACTGAATGAAAGGAGCTGGCATCTCACTCTCTTTGAATCTTCTTTATCATGCTAGGATTAACAGGAAAAAGCTAAAAATTTCAGAATTGCACCTTGCAATGTGGAGATTTTACTGTTTGTGCATTTACAATATTCATTGATTTTTGCCATTGAAAAACATGTTTTTCATATACCAGAAATGTTTGAAGCTACTGACTGAATGAAAGGAGCTGGCATCTCACTCTCTTTGAATCTTCTTTATCATGCTAGGATTAACAGGAAAAAGCTAAAAATTTCAGAATTGCACCGTGCAATGTGGAGATATTACTGTTTGTGCATTTACAATATTCATTGATTTTTGCCATTGAAAAACATGTTTTTCATATACCAGAAATGTTTGAAGCTACTGACTGAATGAAAGGAGCTGGCATCTCACTCTCTTTGAATCTTCTTTATCATGCTAGGATTAGCAGGAAAAAGCTAAAAATTTCAGAATTGCACCGTGCAATGTGGAGATATTACTGTTTGTGCATTTACAATATTCATTGATTTTTGCCATTGAAAAACATGTTTTTCATATACCAGAAATGTTTGAAGCTACTGACTGAATGAAAGGAGCTGGCATCTCACTCTCTTTGAATCTTCTTTATCATGCTAGGATTAGCAGGAAAAAGCTAAAAATTTCAGAATTGCACCGTGCAATGTGGAGATATTACTGTTTGTGCATTTACAATATTCATTGATTTTTGCCATTGAAAAACATGTTTTTCATATACCAGAAATGTTTGAAGCTACTGACTGAATGAAAGGAGCTGGCATCTCACTCTCTTTGAATCTTCTTTATCATGCTAGGATTAACAGGAAAAAGCTAAAAATTTCAGAATTGCACCGTGCAATGTGGAGATATTACTGTTTGTGCATTTACAATATTCATTGATTTTTGCCATTGAAAAACGTCCAGAAATGTTTGAAGCTACTGACTGAATGAAAGGAGCTGGCATCTCACTCTCTTTGAATCTTCTTTATCATGCTAGGATTAGCAGGAAAAAGCAAAAAATTTCAGAATTGCACCGTGCAATGTGGAGATATTACTGTTTGTGCATTTACAATATTCATTGATTTTTGCCATTGAAAAACATGTTTTTCATATACCAGAAATGTTTTGAAACTACTGACTGAATGAAAGGAGCTGGCATCTCACTCTCTTTGAATCTTCTTTATCATGCTAGGATTAGCAGGAAAAAGCTAAAAATTTCAGAATTGCACCGTGCAATGTGGAGATATTACTGTTTGTGCATTTACAATATTCATTGATTTTTGCCATTGAAAAACGTCCAGAAATGTTTGAAGCTACTGACTGAATGAAAGGAGCTGGCATCTCACTCTCTTTGAATCTTCTTTATCATGCTAGGATTAGCAGGAAAAAGCAAAAAATTTCAGAATTGCTCCGTGCAATGTGGAGATATTACTGTTTGTGCATTTACAATATTCATTGATTTTTGCCATTGAAAAACATGTTTTTCATATACCAGAAATGTTTGAAGCTACTGACTGAATGAAAGGAGCTGGCATCTCACTCTCTTTGAATCTTCTTTATCATGCTAGGATTAGCAGGAAAAAGCAAAAAATTTCAGAATTGCACCTTGCAATGTGGAGATATTACTGTTTGTGCATTTACAATATTCATTGATTTTTGCCATTGAAAAACATGTTTTTCATATACCAGAAATGTTTGAAGCTACTGACTGAATGAAAGGAGCTGGCATCTCACTCTCTTTGAATCTTCTTTATCATGCTAGGATTAACAGGAAAAAGCTAAAAATTTCAGAATTGCACCGTGCAATGTGGAGATATTACTGTTTGTGCATTTACAATATTCATTGATTTTTGCCATTGAAAAACGTCCAGAAATGTTTGAAGCTACTGACTGAATGAAAGGAGCTGGCATCTCACTCTCTTTGAATCTTCTTTATCATGCTAGGATTAGCAGGAAAAAGCAAAAAATTTCAGAATTGCACCTTGCAATGTGGAGATATTACTGTTTGTGCATTTACAATATTCATTGATTTTTGCCATTGAAAAACATGTTTTTCATATACCAGAAATGTTTGAAGCTACTGACTGAATGAAAGGAGCTGGCATCTCACTCTCTTTGAATCTTCTTTATCATGCTAGGATTAACAGGAAAAAGCAAAAAATTTCAGAATTGCACCGTGCAATGTGGAGATATTACTGTTTGTGCATTTACAATATTCATTGATTTTTGCCATTGAAAAACGTCCAGAAATGTTTGAAGCTACTGACTGAATGAAAGGAGCTGGCATCTCACTCTCTTTGAATCTTCTTTATCATGCTAGGATTAACAGGAAAAAGCTAAAAATTTCAGAATTGCACCGTGCAATGTGGAGATATTACTGTTTGTGCATTTACAATATTCATTGATTTTTGCCATTGAAAAACATGTTTTTCATATACCAGAAATGTTTGAAGCTACTGACTGAATGAAAGGAGCTGGCATCTCACTCTCTTTGAATCTTCTTTATCATGCTAGGATTAGCAGGAAAAAGCAAAAAATTTCAGAATTGCACCTTGCAATGTGGAGATATTACTGTTTGTGCATTTACAATATTCATTGATTTTTGCCATTGAAAAACGTCCAGAAATGTTTGAAGCTACTGACTGAATGAAAGGAGCTGGCATCTCACTCTCTTTGAATCTTCTTTATCATGCTAGGATTAACAGGAAAAAGCTAAAAATTTCAGAATTGCACCTTGCAATGTGGAGATATTACTGTTAGTGCATTTACAATATTCATTGATTTTTGCCATTGAAAAACATGTTTTTCATATACCAGAAATGTTTGAAGCTACTGACTGAATGAAAGGAGCTGGCATCTCACTCTCTTTGAATCTTCTTTATCATGCTAGGATTAACAGGAAAAAGCTAAAAATTTCAGAATTGCACCTTGCAATGTGGAGATATTACTGTTTGTGCATTTACAATATTCATTGATTTTTGCCATTGAAAAACATGTTTTTCATATACCAGAAATGTTTGAAGCTACTGACTGAATGAAAGGAGCTGGCATCTCACTCTCTTTGAATCTTCTTTATCATGCTAGGATTAACAGGAAAAAGCAAAAAATTTCAGAATTGCACCGTGCAATGTGGAGATATTACTGTTTGTGCATTTACAATATTCATTGATTTTTGCCATTGAAAAACATGTTTTTCATATACCAGAAATGTTTGAAGCTACTGACTGAATGAAAGGAGCTGGCATCTCACTCTCTTTGAATCTTCTTTATCATGCTAGGATTAGCAGGAAAAAGCAAAAAATTTCAGAATTGCACCGTGCAATGTGGAGATATTACTGTTTGTGCATTTACAATATTCATTGATTTTTGCCATTGAAAAACATGTTTTTCATATACCAGAAATGTTTGAAGCTACTGACTGAATGAAAGGAGCTGGCATCTCACTCTCTTTGAATCTTCTTTATCATGCTAGGATTAACAGGAAAAAGCTAAAAATTTCAGAATTGCACCGTGCAATGTGGAGATATTACTGTTTGTGCATTTACAATATTCATTGATTTTTGCCATTGAAAAACATGTTTTTCATATACCAGAAATGTTTGAAGCTACTGACTGAATGAAAGGAGCTGGCATCTCACTCTCTTTGAATCTTCTTTATCATGCTAGGATTAACAGGAAAAAGCAAAAAATTTCAGAATTGCACCGTGCAATGTGGAGATATTACTGTTTGTGCATTTACAATATTCATTGATTTTTGCCATTGAAAAACATGTTTTTCATATACCAGAAATGTTTGAAGCTACTGACTGAATGAAAGGAGCTGGCATCTCACTCTCTTTGAATCTTCTTTATCATGCTAGGATTAACTGGAAAAAGCTAAAAATTTCAGAATTGCACCGTGCAATGTGGAGATATTACTGTTTGTGCATTTACAATATTCATTGATTTTTGCCATTGAAAAACGTCCAGAAATGTTTGAAGCTACTGACTGAATGAAAGGAGCTGGCATCTCACTCTCTTTGAATCTTCTTTATCATGCTAGGATTAGCAGGAAAAAGCAAAAAATTTCAGAATTGCACCTTGCAATGTGGAGATATTACTGTTTGTGCATTTACAATATTCATTGATTTTTGCCATTGAAAAACGTCCAGAAATGTTTGAAGCTACTGACTGAATGAAAGGAGCTGGCATCTCACTCTCTTTGAATCTTCTTTATCATGCTAGGATTAGCAGGAAAAAGCAAAAAATTTCAGAATTGCACCGTGCAATGTGGAGATATTACTGTTTGTGCATTTACAATATTCATTGATTTTTGCCATTGAAAAACATGTTTTTCATATACCAGAAATGTTTGAAGCTACTGACTGAATGAAAGGAGCTGGCATCTCACTCTCTTTGAATCTTCTTTATCATGCTAGGATTAACAGGAAAAAGCTAAAAATTTCAGAATTGCACCTTGCAATGTGGAGATATTACTGTTTGTGCATTTACAATATTCATTGATTTTTGCCATTGAAAAACATGTTTTTCATATACCAGAAATGTTTGAAGCTACTGACTGAATGAAAGGAGCTGGCATCTCACTCTCTTTGAATCTTCTTTATCATGCTAGGATTAACAGGAAAAAGCAAAAAATTTCAGAATTGCACCGTGCAATGTGGAGATATTACTGTTTGTGCATTTACAATATTCATTGATTTTTGCCATTGAAAAACATGTTTTTCATATACCAGAAATGTTTGAAGCTACTGACTGAATGAAAGGAGCTGGCATCTCACTCTCTTTGAATCTTCTTTATCATGCTAGGATTAGCAGGAAAAAGCAAAAAATTTCAGAATTGCACCGTGCAATGTGGAGATATTACTGTTTGTGCATTTACAATATTCATTGATTTTTGCCATTGAAAAACATGTTTTTCATATACCAGAAATGTTTGAAGCTACTGACTGAATGAAAGGAGCTGGCATCTCACTCTCTTTGAATCTTCTTTATCATGCTAGGATTAACAGGAAAAAGCTAAAAATTTCAGAATTGCACCGTGCAATGTGGAGATATTACTGTTTGTGCATTTACAATATTCATTGATTTTTGCCATTGAAAAACATGTTTTTCATATACCAGAAATGTTTGAAGCTACTGACTGAATGAAAGGAGCTGGCATCTCACTCTCTTTGAATCTTCTTTATCTTGCTAGGATTAACAGGAAAAAGCAAAAAATTTCAGAATTGCACCGTGCAATGTGGAGATATTACTGTTTGTGCATTTACAATATTCATTGATTTTTGCCATTGAAAAACATGTTTTTCATATACCAGAAATGTTTGAAGCTACTGACTGAATGAAAGGAGCTGGCATCTCACTCTCTTTGAATCTTCTTTATCATGCTAGGATTAACAGGAAAAAGCTAAAAATTTCAGAATTGCACCGTGCAATGTGGAGATATTACTGTTTGTGCATTTACAATATTCATTGATTTTTGCCATTGAAAAACGTCCAGAAATGTTTGAAGCTACTGACTGAATGAAAGGAGCTGGCATCTCACTCTCTTTGAATCTTCTTTATCATGCTAGGATTAGCAGGAAAAAGCAAAAAATTTCAGAATTGCACCTTGCAATGTGGAGATATTACTGTTTGTGCATTTACAATATTCATTGATTTTTGCCATTGAAAAACGTCCAGAAATGTTTGAAGCTACTGACTGAATGAAAGGAGCTGGCATCTCACTCTCTTTGAATCTTCTTTATCATGCTAGGATTAGCAGGAAAAAGCAAAAAATTTCAGAATTGCACCGTGCAATGTGGAGATATTACTGTTTGTGCATTTACAATATTCATTGATTTTTGCCATTGAAAAACGTCCAGAAATGTTTGAAGCTACTGACTGAATGAAAGGAGCTGGCATCTCACTCTCTTTGAATCTTCTTTATCATGCTAGGATTAACAGGAAAAAGCTAAAAATTTCAGAATTGCACCGTGCAATGTGGAGATATTACTGTTTGTGCATTTACAATATTCATTGATTTTTGCCATTGAAAAACATGTTTTTCATATACCAGAAATGTTTGAAGCTACTGACTGAATGAAAGGAGCTGGCATCTCACTCTCTTTGAATCTTCTTTATCATGCTAGGATTAGCAGGAAAAAGCAAAAAATTTCAGAATTGCACCTTGCAATGTGGAGATATTACTGTTTGTGCATTTACAATATTCATTGATTTTTGCCATTGAAAAACGTCCAGAAATGTTTGAAGCTACTGACTGAATGAAAGGAGCTGGCATCTCACTCTCTTTGAATCTTCTTTATCATGCTAGGATTAACAGGAAAAAGCTAAAAATTTCAGAATTGCACCTTGCAATGTGGAGATATTACTGTTTGTGCATTTACAATATTCATTGATTTTTGCCATTGAAAAACATGTTTTTCATATACCAGAAATGTTTGAAGCTACTGACTGAATGAAAGGAGCTGGCATCTCACTCTCTTTGAATCTTCTTTATCATGCTAGGATTAACAGGAAAAAGCTAAAAATTTCAGAATTGCACCTTGCAATGTGGAGATATTACTGTTTGTGCATTTACAATATTCATTGATTTTTGCCATTGAAAAACATGTTTTTCATATACCAGAAATGTTTGAAGCTACTGACTGAATGAAAGGAGCTGGCATCTCACTCTCTTTGAATCTTCTTTATCATGCTAGGATTAACAGGAAAAAGCAAAAAATTTCAGAATTGCACCGTGCAATGTGGAGATATTACTGTTTGTGCATTTACAATATTCATTGATTTTTGCCATTGAAAAACATGTTTTTCATATACCAGAAATGTTTGAAGCTACTGACTGAATGAAAGGAGCTGGCATCTCACTCTCTTTGAATCTTCTTTATCATGCTAGGATTAGCAGGAAAAAGCAAAAAATTTCAGAATTGCACCGTGCAATGTGGAGATATTACTGTTTGTGCATTTACAATATTCATTGATTTTTGCCATTGAAAAACATGTTTTTCATATACCAGAAATGTTTGAAGCTACTGACTGAATGAAAGGAGCTGGCATCTCACTCTCTTTGAATCTTCTTTATCATGCTAGGATTAACAGGAAAAAGCTAAAAATTTCAGAATTGCACCGTGCAATGTGGAGATATTACTGTTTGTGCATTTACAATATTCATTGATTTTTGCCATTGAAAAACATATTTTTCATATACCAGAAATGTTTGAAGCTACTGACTGAATGAAAGGAGCTGGCATCTCACTCTCTTTGAATCTTCTTTATCATGCTAGGATTAACAGGAAAAAGCAAAAAATTTCAGAATTGCACCGTGCAATGTGGAGATATTACTGTTTGTGCATTTACAATATTCATTGATTTTTGCCATTGAAAAACATGTTTTTCATATACCAGAAATGTTTGAAGCTACTGACTGAATGAAAGGAGCTGGCATCTCACTCTCTTTGAATCTTCTTTATCATGCTAGGATTAACAGGAAAAAGCTAAAAATTTCAGAATTGCACCGTGCAATGTGGAGATATTACTGTTTGTGCATTTACAATATTCATTGATTTTTGCCATTGAAAAACGTCCAGAAATGTTTGAAGCTACTGACTGAATGAAAGGAGCTGGCATCTCACTCTCTTTGAATCTTCTTTATCATGCTAGGATTAACAGGAAAAAGCAAAAAATTTCAGAATTGCACCTTGCAATGTGGAGATATTACTGTTTGTGCATTTACAATATTCATTGATTTTTGCCATTGAAAAACGTCCAGAAATGTTTGAAGCTACTGACTGAATGAAAGGAGCTGGCATCTCACTCTCTTTGAATCTTCTTTATCATGCTAGGATTAGCAGGAAAAAGCAAAAAATTTCAGAATTGCACCGTGCAATGTGGAGATATTACTGTTTGTGCATTTACAATATTCATTGATTTTTGCCATTGAAAAACGTCCAGAAATGTTTGAAGCTACTGACTGAATGAAAGGAGCTGGCATCTCACTCTCTTTGAATCTTCTTTATCATGCTAGGATTAACAGGAAAAAGCTAAAAATTTCAGAATTGCACCGTGCAATGTGGAGATATTACTGTTTGTGCATTTACAATATTCATTGATTTTTGCCATTGAAAAACATGTTTTTCATATACCAGAAATGTTTGAAGCTACTGACTGAATGAAAGGAGCTGGCATCTCACTCTCTTTGAATCTTCTTTATCATGCTAGGATTAACAGGAAAAAGCTAAAAATTTCAGAATTGCACCGTGCAATGTGGAGATATTACTGTTTGTGCATTTACAATATTCATTGATTTTTGCCATTGAAAAACATGTTTTTCATATACCAGAAATGTTTGAAGCTACTGACTGAATGAAAGGAGCTGGCATCTCACTCTCTTTGAATCTTCTTTATCATGCTAGGATTAACAGGAAAAAGCAAAAAATTTCAGAATTGCACCGTGCAATGTGGAGATATTACTGTTTGTGCATTTACAATATTCATTGATTTTTGCCATTGAAAAACGTCCAGAAATGTTTGAAGCTACTGACTGAATGAAAGGAGCTGGCATCTCACTCTCTTTGAATCTTCTTTATCATGCTAGGATTAACAGGAAAAAGCTAAAAATTTCAGAATTGCACCGTGCAATGTGGAGATATTACTGTTTGTGCATTTACAATATTCATTGATTTTTGCCATTGAAAAACATGTTTTTCATATACCAGAAATGTTTGAAGCTACTGACTGAATGAAAGGAGCTGGCATCTCACTCTCTTTGAATCTTCTTTATCATGCTAGGATTAACAGGAAAAAGCTAAAAATTTCAGAATTGCACCTTGCAATGTGGAGATATTACTGTTTGTGCATTTACAATATTCATTGATTTTTGCCATTGAAAAACATGTTTTTCATATACCAGAAATGTTTGAAGCTACTGACTGAATGAAAGGAGCTGGCATCTCACTCTCTTTGAATCTTCTTTATCATGCTAGGATTAGCAGGAAAAAGCAAAAAATTTCAGAATTGCACCGTGCAATGTGGAGATATTACTGTTTGTGCATTTACAATATTCATTGATTTTTGCCATTGAAAACATGTTTTCATATACCAGAAATGTTTGAAGCTACTGACTGAATGAAAGGAGCTGGCATCTCACTCTCTTTGAATCTTCTTTATCATGCTAGGATTAACAGGAAAAAGCTAAAAATTTCAGAATTGCACCGTGCAATGTGGAGATATTACTGTTTGTGCATTTACAATATTCATTGATTTTTGCCATTGAAAAACGTCCAGAAATGTTTGAAGCTACTGACTGAATGAAAGGAGCTGGCATCTCACTCTCTTTGAATCTTCTTTATCATGCTAGGATTAGCAGGAAAAAGCAAAAAATTTCAGAATTGCACCTTGCAATGTGGAGATATTACTGTTTGTGCATTTACAATATTCATTGATTTTTGCAATTGAAAAACATGTTTTTCATATACCAGAAATGTTTGAAGCTACTGACTGAATGAAAGGAGCTGGCATCTCACTCTCTTTGAATCTTCTTTATCATGCTAGGATTAACAGGAAAAAGCTAAAAATTTCAGAATTGCACCGTGCAATGTGGAGATATTACTGTTTGTGCATTTACAATATTCATTGATTTTTGCCATTGAAAAACATGTTTTTCATATACCAGAAATGTTTGAAGCTACTGACTGAATGAAAGGAGCTGGCATCTCACTCTCTTTGAATCTTCTTTATCATGCTAGGATTAGCAGGAAAAAGCAAAAAATTTCAGAATTGCACCGTGCAATGTGGAGATATTACTGTTTGTGCATTTACAATATTCATTGATTTTTGCCATTGAAAAACATGTTTTTCATATACCAGAAATGTTTGAAGCTACTGACTGAATGAAAGGAGCTGGCATCTCACTCTCTTTGAATCTTCTTTATCATGCTAGGATTAGCAGGAAAAAGCAAAAAATTTCAGAATTGCACCGTGCAATGTGGAGATATTACTGTTTGTGCATTTACAATATTCATTGATTTTTGCCATTGAAAAACATGTTTTTCATATACCAGAAATGTTTGAAGCTACTGACTGAATGAAAGGAGCTGGCATCTCACTCTCTTTGAATCTTCTTTATCATGCTAGGATTAACAGGAAAAAGCAAAAAATTTCAGAATTGCACCGTGCAATGTGGAGATATTACTGTTTGTGCATTTACAATATTCATTGATTTTTGCCATTGAAAAACATGTTTTTCATATACCAGAAATGTTTGAAGCTACTGACTGAATGAAAGGAGCTGGCATCTCACTCTCTTTGAATCTTCTTTATCATGCTAGGATTAACAGGAAAAAGCTAAAAATTTCAGAATTGCACCGTGCAATGTGGAGATATTACTGTTTGTGCATTTACAATATTCATTGATTTTTGCCATTGAAAAACATGTTTTTCATATACCAGAAATGTTTGAAGCTACTGACTGAATGAAAGGAGCTGGCATCTCACTCTCTTTGAATCTTCTTTATCATGCTAGGATTAGCAGGAAAAAGCAAAAAATTTCAGAATTGCACCTTGCAATGTGGAGATATTACTGTTTGTGCATTTACAATATTCATTGATTTTTGCCATTGAAAAACGTCCAGAAATGTTTGAAGCTACTGACTGAATGAAAGGAGCTGGCATCTCACTCTCTTTGAATCTTCTTTATCATGCTAGGATTAGCAGGAAAAAGCAAAAAATTTCAGAATTGCACCGTGCAATGTGGAGATATTACTGTTTGTGCATTTACAATATTCATTGATTTTTGCCATTGAAAAACATGTTTTTCATATACCAGAAATGTTTGAAGCTACTGACTGAATGAAAGGAGCTGGCATCTCACTCTCTTTGAATCTTCTTTATCATGCTAGGATTAACAGGAAAAAGCTAAAAATTTCAGAATTGCACCGTGCAATGTGGAGATATTACTGTTTGTGCATTTACAATATTCATTGATTTTTGCCATTGAAAAACGTCCAGAAATGTTTGAAGCTACTGACTGAATGAAAGGAGCTGGCATCTCACTCTCTTTGAATCTTCTTTATCATGCTAGGATTAACAGGAAAAAGCTAAAAATTTCAGAATTGCACCTTGCAATGTGGAGATATTACTGTTTGTGCATTTACAATATTCATTGATTTTTGCCATTGAAAAACATGTTTTTCATATACCAGAAATGTTTGACGCTACTGACTGAATGAAAGGAGCTGGCATCTCACTCTCTTTGAATCTTCTTTATCATGCTAGGATTAGCAGGAAAAAGCAAAAAATTTCAGAATTGCACCTTGCAATGTGGAGATATTACTGTTTGTGCATTTACAATATTCATTGATTTTTGCCATTGAAAAACGTCCAGAAATGTTTGAAGCTACTGACTGAATGAAAGGAGCTGGCATCTCACTCTCTTTGAATCTTCTTTATCATGCTAGGATTAACAGAAAAAAGCTAAAAATTTCAGAATTGCACCGTGCAATGTGGAGATATTACTGTTTGTGCATTTACAATATTCATTGATTTTTGC
>NW_027370217.1:0-37412 GCF_046119375.1 Phyllobates terribilis
AGTGAGATGCCAGCTCCTTTCATTCAGTCAGTAGCTTCAAACATTTCTGGTATATGAAAAACATGTTTTTCAATGGCAAAAATCAATGAATATTGTAAATGCACAAACAGTAATATCTCCACATTGCAAGGTGCAATTCCGAAATTTTTTGCTTTTTCCTGCTAATCCTAGCATGATAAAGAAGATTCAAAGAGAGTGAGATGCCAGCTCCTTTCATTCAGTCAGTAGCTTCAAACATTTCTGGTATATGAAAAACATGTTTTTCAATGGCAAAAATCAATGAATATTGTAAATGCACAAACAGTAATATCTCCACATTGCACGGTGCAATTCTGAAATTTTTAGCTTTTTCCTGTTAATCCTAGCATGATAAAGAAGATTCAAAGAGAGTGAGATGCCAGCTCCTTTCATTCAGTCAGTAGCTTCAAACATTTCTGGTATATGAAAAACATGTTTTTCAATGGCAAAAATCAATGAATATTGTAAATGCACAAACAGTAATATCTCCACATTGCAAGGTGCAATTCTGAAATTTTTAGCTTTTTCCTGTTAATCCTAGCATGATAAAGAAGATTCAAAGAGAGTGAGATGCCAGCTCCTTTCATTCAGTCAGTAGCTTCAAACATTTCTGGTATATGAAAAACATGTTTTTCAATGGCAAAAATCAATGAATATTGTAAATGCACAAACAGTAATATCTCCACATTGCAAGGTGCAATTCTGAAATTTTTTGCTTTTTCCTGTTAATCCTAGCATGATAAAGAAGATTCAAAGAGAGTGAGATGCCAGCTCCTTTCATTCAGTCAGTAGCTTCAAACATTTCTGGTATATGAAAAACATGTTTTTCAATGGCAAAAATCAATGAATATTGTAAATGCACAAACAGTAATATCTCCACATTGCACGGTGCAATTCTGAAATTTTTAGCTTTTTCCTGTTAATCCTAGCATGATAAAGAAGATTCAAAGAGAGTAAGATGCCAGCTCCTTTCATTCAGTCAGTAGCTTCAATCATTTCTGGACGTTTTTCAATGGCAAAAATCAATGAATATTGTAAATGCACAAACAGTAATTTCTCCGCATTGCAAGGTGCAATTCTGAAATTTTTTGCTTTTTCCTGCTCCTCTTAGCATGATAAAGAAGATTCAAAGAGAGTGAGATGCCAGCTCCTTTCATTCAGTCAGTAGCTTCAAACATTTCTGGTATATGAATATGATGTTTTTCAATGGCAAAAATCAATGAATATTGTAAATGCACAAACAGTAATTTCTCCGCATTGCAAGGTGCAAGTCTGAAATTTTTTGCTTTTTCCTGCTCCTCTTAGCATGATAAAGAAGATTCAAAGAGAGTGAGATGCCAGTTACTTTCATGCAGTCAGTAGCTTCAATCATTTCTGGACGTTTTTCAATGGTAAAAATCAATGAATATTGTAAATGCACAAACAGTAATTTCTCCACATTGCAAGGTGCAATTCTGAAATTTTTTGCTTTTTCCTGCTCCTCTTAGCATGATAAAGAAGATTCAAAGAGAGTGAGATGCCAGCTCCTTTCATTCAGTCAGTAGCTTCAAACATTTCTGGTATATGAATAACATGATGTTTTTCAATGGCAAAAATCAATGAATATTGTAAATGCACAAACAGTAATTTCTCCGCATTGCAAGGTGCAATTCTGAAAATTTTTGCTTTTTCCTGCTCCTCTTAGCATGATAAAGAAGATTCAAAGAGAGTGAGATGCCAGCTCCTTTCATTCAGTCAGTAGCTTCAAACATTTCTGGTATATGAATAACATGATGTTTTTCAATGGCAAAAATCAATGAATATTGTAAATGCACAAACAGTAATATCTCCACATTGCAAGGTGCAATTCTGAAATTTTTTGCTTTTTCCTACTAATCCTAGCATGATAAAGAAGATTCAAAGAGAGTGAGATGCCAGCTCCTTTCATTCAGTCAGTAGCTTCAAACATTTCTGGTATATGAAAAACATGTTTTTCAATGGCAAAAATCAATGAATATTGTAAATGCACAAACAGTAATATCTCCACATTGCACGGTGCAATTCTGAAATTTTTAGCTTTTTCCTGTTAATCCTAGCATGATAAAGAAGATTCAAAGAGAGTGAGATGCCAGCTCCTTTCATTCAGTCAGTAGCTTCAAACATTTCTGGTATATGAAAAACATGTTTTTCAATGGCAAAAATCAATGAATATTGTAAATGCACAAACAGTAATATCTCCACATTGCAAGGTGCAATTCTGAAATTTTTTGCTTTTTCCTGTTAATCCTAGCATGATAAAGAAGATTCAAAGAGAGTGAGATGCCAGCTCCTTTCATTCAGTCAGTAGCTTCAAACATTTCTGGTATATGAAAAACATGTTTTTCAATGGCAAAAATCAATGAATATTGTAAATGCACAAACAGTAATATCTCCACATTGCACGGTGCAATTCTGAAATTTTTAGCTTTTTCCTGTTAATCCTAGCATGATAAAGAAGATTCAAAGAGAGTGAGATGCCAGCTCCTTTCATTCAGTCAGTAGCTTCAAACATTTCTGGTATATGAAAAACATGTTTTTCAATGGCAAAAATCAATGAATATTGTAAATGCACAAACAGTAATATCTCCACATTGCAAGGTGCAATTCTGAAATTTTTTGCTTTTTCCTGTTAATCCTAGCATGATAAAGAAGATTCAAAGAGAGTGAGATGCCAGCTCCTTTCATTCAGTCAGTAGCTTCAAACATTTCTGGTATATGAAAAACATGTTTTTCAATGGCAAAAATCAATGAATATTGTAAATGCACAAACAGTAATATCTCCACATTGCAAGGTGCAATTCCGAAATTTTTTGCTTTTTCCTGCTAATCCTAGCATGATAAAGAAGATTCAAAGAGAGTGAGATGCCAGCTCCTTTCATTCAGTCAGTAGCTTCAAACATTTCTGGTATATGAAAAACATGTTTTTCAATGGCAAAAATCAATGAATATTGTAAATGCACAAACAGTAATATCTCCACATTGCACGGTGCAATTCTGAAATTTTTAGCTTTTTCCTGTTAATCCTAGCATGATAAAGAAGATTCAAAGAGAGTGAGATGCCAGCTCCTTTCATTCAGTCAGTAGCTTCAAACATTTCTGGTATATGAAAAACATGTTTTTCAATGGCAAAAATCAATGAATATTGTAAATGCACAAACAGTAATATCTCCACATTGCAAGGTGCAATTCTGAAATTTTTTGCTTTTTCCTGCTAATCCTAGCATGATAAAGAAGATTCAAAGAGAGTGAGATGCCAGCTCCTTTCATTCAGTCAGTAGCTTCAAACATTTCTGGTATATGAAAAACATGTTTTTCAATGGCAAAAATCAATGAATATTGTAAATGCACAAACAGTAATATCTCCACATTGCACGGTGCAATTCTGAAATTTTTAGCTTTTTCCTGTTAATCCTAGCATGATAAAGAAGATTCAAAGAGAGTGAGATGCCAGCTCCTTTCATTCAGTCAGTAGCTTCAAACATTTCTGGTATATGAAAAACATGTTTTTCAATGGCAAAAATCAATGAATATTGTAAATGCACAAACAGTAATATCTCCACATTGCAAGGTGCAATTCTGAAATTTTTTGCTTTTTCCTGCTAATCCTAGCATGATAAAGAAGATTCAAAGAGAGTGAGATGCCAGCTCCTTTCATTCAGTCAGTAGCTTCAAACATTTCTGGTATATGAAAAACATGTTTTTCAATGGCAAAAATCAATGAATATTGTAAATGCACAAACAGTAATATCTCCACATTGCACCGTGCAATTCTGAAATTTTTAGCTTTTTCCTGTTAATCCTAGCATGATAAAGAAGATTCAAAGAGAGTGAGATGCCAGCTCCTTTCATTCAGTCAGTAGCTTCAAACATTTCTGGTATATGAAAAACATGTTTTTCAATGGCAAAAATCAATGAATATTGTAAATGCACAAACAGTAATATCTCCACATTGCAAGGTGCAATTCTGAAATTTTTTGCTTTTTCCTGCTAATCCTAGCATGATAAAGAAGATTCAAAGAGAGTGAGATGCCAGCTCCTTTCATTCAGTCAGTAGCTTCAAACATTTCTGGTATATGAAAAACATGTTTTTCAATGGCAAAAATCAATGAATATTGTAAATGCACAAACAGTAATATCTCCACATTGCACGGTGCAATTCTGAAATTTTTAGCTTTTTCCTGTTAATCCTAGCATGATAAAGAAGATTCAAAGAGAGTGAGATGCCAGCTCCTTTCATTCAGTCAGTAGCTTCAAACATTTCTGGTATATGAAAAACATGTTTTTCAATGGCAAAAATCAATGAATATTGTAAATGCACAAACAGTAATATCTCCACATTGCAAGGTGCAATTCTGAAATTTTTTGCTTTTTCCTGCTAATCCTAGCATGATAAAGAAGATTCAAAGAGAGTGAGATGCCAGCTCCTTTCATTCAGTCAGTAGCTTCAAACATTTCTGGTATATGAAAAACATGTTTTTCAATGGCAAAAATCAATGAATATTGTAAATGCACACAGTAATATCTCCACATTGCACGGTGCAATTCTGAAATTTTTAGCTTTTTCCTGTTAATCCTAGCATGATAAAGAAGATTCAAAGAGAGTGAGATGCCAGCTCCTTTCATTCAGTCAGTAGCTTCAAACATTTCTGGTATATGAAAAACATGTTTTTCAATGGCAAAAATCAATGAATATTGTAAATGCACAAACAGTAATATCTCCACATTGCAAGGTGCAATTCTGAAATTTTTTGCTTTTTCCTGTTAATCCTAGCATGATAAAGAAGATTCAAAGAGAGTGAGATGCCAGCTCCTTTCATTCAGTCAGTAGCTTCAAACATTTCTGGTATATGAAAAACATGTTTTTCAATGGCAAAAATCAATGAATATTGTAAATGCACAAACAGTAATATCTCCACATTGCAAGGTGCAATTCTGAAATTTTTTGCTTTTTCCTGCTAATCCTAGCATGATAAAGAAGATTCAAAGAGAGTGAGATGCCAGCTCCTTTCATTCAGTCAGTAGCTTCAAACATTTCTGGTATATGAAAAACATGTTTTTCAATGGCAAAAATCAATGAATATTGTAAATGCACAAACAGTAATATCTCCACATTGCACGGTGCAATTCTGAAATTTTTTGCTTTTTCCTGTTAATCCTAGCATGATAAAGAAGATTCAAAGAGAGTGAGATGCCAGCTCCTTTCATTCAGTCAGTAGCTTCAAACATTTCTGGTATATGAAAAACATGTTTTTCAATGGCAAAAATCAATGAATATTGTAAATGCACAAACAGTAATATCTCCACATTGCAAGGTGCAATTCTGAAATTTTTTGCTTTTTCCTGTTAATCCTAGCATGATAAAGAAGATTCAAAGAGAGTGAGATGCCAGCTCCTTTCATTCAGTCAGTAGCTTCAAACATTTCTGGTATATGAAAAACATGTTTTTCAATGGCAAAAATCAATGAATATTGTAAATGCACAAACAGTAATATCTCCACATTGCACGGTGCAATTCTGAAATTTTTAGCTTTTTCCTGTTAATCCTAGCATGATAAAGAAGATTCAAAGAGAGTGAGATGCCAGCTCCTTTCATTCAGTCAGTAGCTTCAAACATTTCTGGTATATGAAAAACATGTTTTTCAATGGCAAAAATCAATGAATATTGTAAATGCACAAACAGTAATATCTCCACATTGCAAGGTGCAATTCTGAAATTTTTTGCTTTTTCCTACTAATCCTAGCATGATAAAGAAGATTCAAAGAGAGTGAGATGCCAGCTCCTTTCATTCAGTCAGTAGCTTCAAACATTTCTGGTATATGAAAAACATGTTTTTCAATGGCAAAAATCAATGAATATTGTAAATGCACAAACAGTAATATCTCCACATTGCACGGTGCAATTCTGAAATTTTTAGCTTTTTCCTGTTAATCCTAGCATGATAAAGAAGATTCAAAGAGAGTGAGATGCCAGCTCCTTTCATTCAGTCAGTAGCTTCAAACATTTCTGGTATATGAAAAACATGTTTTTCAATGGCAAAAATCAATGAATATTGTAAATGCACAAACAGTAATATCTCCACATTGCAAGGTGCAATTCTGAAATTTTTTGCTTTTTCCTGTTAATCCTAGCATGATAAAGAAGATTCAAAGAGAGTGAGATGCCAGCTCCTTTCATTCAGTCAGTAGCTTCAAACATTTCTGGTATATGAAAAACATGTTTTTCAATGGCAAAAATCAATGAATATTGTAAATGCACAAACAGTAATATCTCCACATTGCAAGGTGCAATTCTGAAATTTTTTGCTTTTTCCTGCTAATCCTAGCATGATAAAGAAGATTCAAAGAGAGTGAGATGCCAGCTCCTTTCATTCAGTCAGTAGCTTCAAACATTTCTGGTATATGAAAAACATGTTTTTCAATGGCAAAAATCAATGAATATTGTAAATGCACAAACAGTAATTTCTCCGCATTGCAAGGTGCAATTCTGAAATTTTTTGCTTTTTCCTGCTCCTCTTAGCATGATAAAGAAGATTCAAAGAGAGTGAGATGCCAGCTCCTTTCATTCAGTCAGTAGCTTCAATCATTTCTGGACGTTTTTCAATGGCAAAAATCAATGAATATTGTAAATGCACAAACAGTAATTCCGCATTGCAAGGTGCAATTCTGAAATTTTTTGCTTTTTCCTGCTCCTCTTAGCATGATAAAGAAGATTCAAAGAGAGTGAGATGCCAGCTCCTTTCATTCAGTCAGTAGCTTCAATCATTTCTGGACGTTTTTCAATGGCAAAAATCAATGAATATTGTAAATGCACACAGTAATTTCTCCGCATTGCAAGGTGCAATTCTGAAATTTTTTGCTTTTTCCTGCTCCTCTTAGTATGATAAAGAAGATTCAAAGAGAGTGAGATGCCAGCTCCTTTCATTCAGTCAGTAGCTTCAAACATTTCTGGTATATGAATAACATGATGTTTTTCAATGGCAAAAATCAATGAATATTGTAAATGCACAAACAGTAATTTCTCCGCATTGCAAGGTGCAATTCTGAAATTTTTTGCTTTTTCCTGCTCCTCTTAGCATGATAAAGAAGATTCAAAGAGAGTGAGATGCCAGCTCCTTTCATTCAGTCAGTAGCTTCAATCATTTCTGGTATATGAATAACATGATGTTTTTCAATGGCAAAAATTAATGAATATTGTAAATGCACAAACAGTAATTTCTCCGCATTGCAAGGTGCAATTCTGAAATTTTTTGCTTTTTCCTGCTCCTCTTAGCATGATAAAGAAGATTCAAAGAGAGTGAGATGCCAGCTCCTTTCATTCAGTCAGTAGCTTCAATCATTTCTGGACGTTTTTCAATGGCAAAAATCAATGAATATTGTAAATGCACAAACAGTAATTTCTCCGCATTGAAGGTGCAATTCTGAAATTTTTTGCTTTTTCCTGCTCCTCTTAGCATGATAAAGAAGATTCAAAGAGAGTGAGATGCCAGCTCCTTTCATTCAGTCAGTAGCTTCAAACATTTCTGGTATATGAAAAACATGTTTTTCAATGGCAAAAATCAATGAATATTGTAAATGCACAAACAGTAATATCTCCACATTGCAAGGTGCAATTCTGAAATTTTTTGCTTTTTCCTGTTAATCCTAGCATGATAAAGAAGATTCAAAGAGAGTGAGATGCCAGCTCCTTTCATTGTCAGTAGCTTCAAACATTTCTGGTATATGAAAAACATGTTTTTCAATGGCAAAAATCAATGAATATTGTAAATGCACAAACAGTAATATCTCCACATTGCAAGGTGCAATTCTGAAATTTTTTGCTTTTTCCTGCTAATCCTAGCATGATAAAGAAGATTCAAAGAGAGTGAGATGCCAGCTCCTTTCATTCAGTCAGTAGCTTCAAACATTTCTGGTATATGAAAAACATGTTTTTCAATGGCAAAAATCAATGAATATTGTAAATGCACAAACCGTAATATCTCCACATTGCACGGTGCAATTCTGAAATTTTTAGCTTTTTCCTGTTAATCCTAGCATGATAAAGAAGATTCAAAGAGAGTGAGATGCCAGCTCCTTTCATTCAGTCAGTAGCTTCAAACATTTCTGGTATATGAAAAACATGTTTTTCAATGGCAAAAATCAATGAATATTGTAAATGCACAAACAGTAATATCTCCACATTGCAAGGTGCAATTCTGAAATTTTTTGCTTTTTCCTGTTAATCCTAGCATGATAAAGAAGATTCAAAGAGAGTGAGATGCCAGCTCCTTTCATTCAGTCAGTAGCTTCAAACATTTCTGGTATATGAAAAACATGTTTTTCAATGGCAAAAATCAATGAATATTGTAAATGCACAAACAGTAATATCTCCACATTGCACGGTGCAATTCTGAAATTTTTAGCTTTTTCCTGTTAATCCTAGCATGATAAAGAAGATTCAAAGAGAGTGAGATGCCAGCTCCTTTCATTCAGTCAGTAGCTTCAATCATTTCTGGACGTTTTTCAATGGCAAAAATCAATGAATATTGTAAATGCACAAACAGTAATTTCTCCGCATTGCAAGGTGCAATTCTGAAATTTTTTGCTTTTTCCTGCTCCTCTTAGCATGATAAAGAAGATTCAAAGAGAGTGAGATGCCAGCTCCTTTCATTCAGTCAGTAGCTTCAAACATTTCTGGTATATGAATATGATGTTTTTCAATGGCAAAAATCAATGAATATTGTAAATGCACAAACAGTAATTTCTCCGCATTGCAAGGTGCAAGTCTGAAATTTTTTGCTTTTTCCTGCTCCTCTTAGCATGATAAAGAAGATTCAAAGAGAGTGAGATGCCAGTTACTTTCATGCAGTCAGTAGCTTCAATCATTTCTGGACGTTTTTCAATGGTAAAAATCAATGAATATTGTAAATGCACAAACAGTAATTTCTCCACATTGCAAGGTGCAATTCTGAAATTTTTTGCTTTTTCCTGCTCCTCTTAGCATGATAAAGAAGATTCAAAGAGAGTGAGATGCCAGCTCCTTTCATTCAGTCAGTAGCTTCAAACATTTCTGGTATATGAATAACATGATGTTTTTCAATGGCAAAAATCAATGAATATTGTAAATGCACAAACAGTAATTTCTCCGCATTGCAAGGTGCAATTCTGAAAATTTTTGCTTTTTCCTGCTCCTCTTAGCATGATAAAGAAGATTCAAAGAGAGTGAGATGCCAGCTCCTTTCATTCAGTCAGTAGCTTCAAACATTTCTGGTATATGAATAACATGATGTTTTTCAATGGCAAAAATCAATGAATATTGTAAATGCACAAACAGTAATATCTCCACATTGCAAGGTGCAATTCTGAAATTTTTTGCTTTTTCCTACTAATCCTAGCATGATAAAGAAGATTCAAAGAGAGTGAGATGCCAGCTCCTTTCATTCAGTCAGTAGCTTCAAACATTTCTGGTATATGAAAAACATGTTTTTCAATGGCAAAAATCAATGAATATTGTAAATGCACAAACAGTAATATCTCCACATTGCACGGTGCAATTCTGAAATTTTTAGCTTTTTCCTGTTAATCCTAGCATGATAAAGAAGATTCAAAGAGAGTGAGATGCCAGCTCCTTTCATTCAGTCAGTAGCTTCAAACATTTCTGGTATATGAAAAACATGTTTTTCAATGGCAAAAATCAATGAATATTGTAAATGCACAAACAGTAATATCTCCACATTGCAAGGTGCAATTCTGAAATTTTTTGCTTTTTCCTGTTAATCCTAGCATGATAAAGAAGATTCAAAGAGAGTGAGATGCCAGCTCCTTTCATTCAGTCAGTAGCTTCAAACATTTCTGGTATATGAAAAACATGTTTTTCAATGGCAAAAATCAATGAATATTGTAAATGCACAAACAGTAATATCTCCACATTGCACGGTGCAATTCTGAAATTTTTAGCTTTTTCCTGTTAATCCTAGCATGATAAAGAAGATTCAAAGAGAGTGAGATGCCAGCTCCTTTCATTCAGTCAGTAGCTTCAAACATTTCTGGTATATGAAAAACATGTTTTTCAATGGCAAAAATCAATGAATATTGTAAATGCACAAACAGTAATATCTCCACATTGCAAGGTGCAATTCTGAAATTTTTTGCTTTTTCCTGTTAATCCTAGCATGATAAAGAAGATTCAAAGAGAGTGAGATGCCAGCTCCTTTCATTCAGTCAGTAGCTTCAAACATTTCTGGTATATGAAAAACATGTTTTTCAATGGCAAAAATCAATGAATATTGTAAATGCACAAACAGTAATATCTCCACATTGCAAGGTGCAATTCCGAAATTTTTTGCTTTTTCCTGCTAATCCTAGCATGATAAAGAAGATTCAAAGAGAGTGAGATGCCAGCTCCTTTCATTCAGTCAGTAGCTTCAAACATTTCTGGTATATGAAAAACATGTTTTTCAATGGCAAAAATCAATGAATATTGTAAATGCACAAACAGTAATATCTCCACATTGCACGGTGCAATTCTGAAATTTTTAGCTTTTTCCTGTTAATCCTAGCATGATAAAGAAGATTCAAAGAGAGTGAGATGCCAGCTCCTTTCATTCAGTCAGTAGCTTCAAACATTTCTGGTATATGAAAAACATGTTTTTCAATGGCAAAAATCAATGAATATTGT
This sequence comes from Phyllobates terribilis, assembly GCF_046119375.1. Classification (NCBI taxonomy): domain Eukaryota; kingdom Metazoa; phylum Chordata; class Amphibia; order Anura; family Dendrobatidae; genus Phyllobates; species Phyllobates terribilis. The sequence goes on from NW_027370217.1 coordinate 10,691, forward strand.
AAATGCACAAACAGTAATATCTCCACATTGCAAGGTGCAATTCTGAAATTTTTTGCTTTTTCCTGCTAATCCTAGCATGATAAAGAAGATTCAAAGAGAGTGAGATGCCAGCTCCTTTCATTCAGTCAGTAGCTTCAAACATTTCTGGTATATGAAAAACATGTTTTTCAATGGCAAAAATCAATGAATATTGTAAATGCACAAACAGTAATATCTCCACATTGCACGGTGCAATTCTGAAATTTTTAGCTTTTTCCTGTTAATCCTAGCATGATAAAGAAGATTCAAAGAGAGTGAGATGCCAGCTCCTTTCATTCAGTCAGTAGCTTCAAACATTTCTGGTATATGAAAAACATGTTTTTCAATGGCAAAAATCAATGAATATTGTAAATGCACAGACAGTAATATCTCCACATTGCAAGGTGCAATTCTGAAATTTTTTGCTTTTTCCTGTTAATCCTAGCATGATAAAGAAGATTCAAAGAGAGTGAGATGCCAGCTCCTTTCATTCAGTCAGTAGCTTCAAACATTTCTGGTATATGAAAAACATGTTTTTCAATGGCAAAAATCAATGAATATTGTAAATGCACAAACAGTAATATCTCCACATTGCACGGTGCAATTCTGAAATTTTTAGCTTTTTCCTGTTAATCCTAGCATGATAAAGAAGATTCAAAGAGAGTGAGATGCCAGCTCCTTTCATTCAGTCAGTAGCTTCAATCATTTCTGGACGTTTTTCAATGGCAAAAATCAATGAATATTGTAAATGCACAAACAGTAATTTCTCCGCATTGCAAGGTGCAATTCTGAAATTTTTTGCTTTTTCCTGCTCCTCTTAGCATGATAAAGAAGATTCAAAGAGAGTGAGATGCCAGCTCCTTTCATTCAGTCAGTAGCTTCAAACATTTCTGGTATATGAATATGATGTTTTTCAATGGCAAAAATCAATGAATATTGTAAATGCACAAACAGTAATTTCTCCGCATTGCAAGGTGCAAGTCTGAAATTTTTTGCTTTTTCCTGCTCCTCTTAGCATGATAAAGAAGATTCAAAGAGAGTGAGATGCCAGTTACTTTCATGCAGTCAGTAGCTTCAATCATTTCTGGACGTTTTTCAATGGTAAAAATCAATGAATATTGTAAATGCACAAACAGTAATTTCTCCACATTGCAAGGTGCAATTCTGAAATTTTTTGCTTTTTCCTGCTCCTCTTAGCATGATAAAGAAGATTCAAAGAGAGTGAGATGCCAGCTCCTTTCATTCAGTCAGTAGCTTCAAACATTTCTGGTATATGAATAACATGATGTTTTTCAATGGCAAAAATCAATGAATATTGTAAATGCACAAACAGTAATTTCTCCGCATTGCAAGGTGCAATTCTGAAAATTTTTGCTTTTTCCTGCTCCTCTTAGCATGATAAAGAAGATTCAAAGAGAGTGAGATGCCAGCTCCTTTCATTCAGTCAGTAGCTTCAAACATTTCTGGTATATGAATAACATGATGTTTTTCAATGGCAAAAATCAATGAATATTGTAAATGCACAAACAGTAATATCTCCACATTGCAAGGTGCAATTCTGAAATTTTTTGCTTTTTCCTACTAATCCTAGCATGATAAAGAAGATTCAAAGAGAGTGAGATGCCAGCTCCTTTCATTCAGTCAGTAGCTTCAAACATTTCTGGTATATGAAAAACATGTTTTTCAATGGCAAAAATCAATGAATATTGTAAATGCACAAACAGTAATATCTCCACATTGCACGGTGCAATTCTGAAATTTTTAGCTTTTTCCTGTTAATCCTAGCATGATAAAGAAGATTCAAAGAGAGTGAGATGCCAGCTCCTTTCATTCAGTCAGTAGCTTCAAACATTTCTGGTATATGAAAAACATGTTTTTCAATGGCAAAAATCAATGAATATTGTAAATGCACAAACAGTAATATCTCCACATTGCAAGGTGCAATTCTGAAATTTTTTGCTTTTTCCTGTTAATCCTAGCATGATAAAGAAGATTCAAAGAGAGTGAGATGCCAGCTCCTTTCATTCAGTCAGTAGCTTCAAACATTTCTGGTATATGAAAAACATGTTTTTCAATGGCAAAAATCAATGAATATTGTAAATGCACAAACAGTAATATCTCCACATTGCACGGTGCAATTCTGAAATTTTTAGCTTTTTCCTGTTAATCCTAGCATGATAAAGAAGATTCAAAGAGAGTGAGATGCCAGCTCCTTTCATTCAGTCAGTAGCTTCAAACATTTCTGGTATATGAAAAACATGTTTTTCAATGGCAAAAATCAATGAATATTGTAAATGCACAAACAGTAATATCTCCACATTGCAAGGTGCAATTCTGAAATTTTTTGCTTTTTCCTGTTAATCCTAGCATGATAAAGAAGATTCAAAGAGAGTGAGATGCCAGCTCCTTTCATTCAGTCAGTAGCTTCAAACATTTCTGGTATATGAAAAACATGTTTTTCAATGGCAAAAATCAATGAATATTGTAAATGCACAAACAGTAATATCTCCACATTGCAAGGTGCAATTCCGAAATTTTTTGCTTTTTCCTGCTAATCCTAGCATGATAAAGAAGATTCAAAGAGAGTGAGATGCCAGCTCCTTTCATTCAGTCAGTAGCTTCAAACATTTCTGGTATATGAAAAACATGTTTTTCAATGGCAAAAATCAATGAATATTGTAAATGCACAAACAGTAATATCTCCACATTGCACGGTGCAATTCTGAAATTTTTAGCTTTTTCCTGTTAATCCTAGCATGATAAAGAAGATTCAAAGAGAGTGAGATGCCAGCTCCTTTCATTCAGTCAGTAGCTTCAAACATTTCTGGTATATGAAAAACATGTTTTTCAATGGCAAAAATCAATGAATATTGTAAATGCACAAACAGTAATATCTCCACATTGCAAGGTGCAATTCTGAAATTTTTTGCTTTTTCCTGCTAATCCTAGCATGATAAAGAAGATTCAAAGAGAGTGAGATGCCAGCTCCTTTCATTCAGTCAGTAGCTTCAAACATTTCTGGTATATGAAAAACATGTTTTTCAATGGCAAAAATCAATGAATATTGTAAATGCACAAACAGTAATATCTCCACATTGCACGGTGCAATTCTGAAATTTTTAGCTTTTTCCTGTTAATCCTAGCATGATAAAGAAGATTCAAAGAGAGTGAGATGCCAGCTCCTTTCATTCAGTCAGTAGCTTCAAACATTTCTGGTATATGAAAAACATGTTTTTCAATGGCAAAAATCAATGAATATTGTAAATGCACAAACAGTAATATCTCCACATTGCAAGGTGCAATTCTGAAATTTTTTGCTTTTTCCTGCTAATCCTAGCATGATAAAGAAGATTCAAAGAGAGTGAGATGCCAGCTCCTTTCATTCAGTCAGTAGCTTCAAACATTTCTGGTATATGAAAAACATGTTTTTCAATGGCAAAAATCAATGAATATTGTAAATGCACAAACAGTAATATCTCCACATTGCACGGTCCACATTGCACGGTGCAATTCTGAAATTTTTAGCTTTTTCCTGTTAATCCTAGCATGATAAAGAAGATTCAAAGATGAGTGAGATGCCACTCTTTCATTCAGTCAGTAGCTTCAACATTTCTGGTATATGATAACGTTTTCAATGGCAAAAATCAATGATATTGTAAATGCATAACATAAATCTCCACAGTGCAAGGTGCAATTCGAAATTTGCTTTTTCCTGCTAATCCTAGCATGATAAAGAAGATTCAAAGAGAGTGAGATGCCAGCTCCTTTCATTCAGTCAGTAGCTTCAAACATTTCTGGTATATGAAAAACATGTTTTTCAATGGCAAAAATCAATGAATATTGTAAATGCACAAACAGTAATATCTCCACATTGCACGGTGCAATTCTGAAATTTTTAGCTTTTTCCTGTTAATCCTAGCATGATAAAGAAGATTCAAAGAGAGTGAGATGCCAGCTCCTTTCATTCAGTCAGTAGCTTCAAACATTTCTGGTATATGAAAAACATGTTTTTCAATGGCAAAAATCAATGAATATTGTAAATGCACAAACAGTAATATCTCCACATTGCAAGGTGCAATTCTGAAATTTTTTGCTTTTTCCTGCTAATCCTAGCATGATAAAGAAGATTCAAAGAGAGTGAGATGCCAGCTCCTTTCATTCAGTCAGTAGCTTCAAACATTTCTGGTATATGAAAAACATGTTTTTCAATGGCAAAAATCAATGAATATTGTAAATGCACACAGTAATATCTCCACATTGCACGGTGCAATTCTGAAATTTTTAGCTTTTTCCTGTTAATCCTAGCATGATAAAGAAGATTCAAAGAGAGTGAGATGCCAGCTCCTTTCATTCAGTCAGTAGCTTCAAACATTTCTGGTATATGAAAAACATGTTTTTCAATGGCAAAAATCAATGAATATTGTAAATGCACAAACAGTAATATCTCCACATTGCAAGGTGCAATTCTGAAATTTTTTGCTTTTTCCTGTTAATCCTAGCATGATAAAGAAGATTCAAAGAGAGTGAGATGCCAGCTCCTTTCATTCAGTCAGTAGCTTCAAACATTTCTGGTATATGAAAAACATGTTTTTCAATGGCAAAAATCAATGAATATTGTAAATGCACAAACAGTAATATCTCCACATTGCAAGGTGCAATTCTGAAATTTTTTGCTTTTTCCTGCTAATCCTAGCATGATAAAGAAGATTCAAAGAGAGTGAGATGCCAGCTCCTTTCATTCAGTCAGTAGCTTCAAACATTTCTGGTATATGAAAAACATGTTTTTCAATGGCAAAAATCAATGAATATTGTAAATGCACAAACAGTAATATCTCCACATTGCACGGTGCAATTCTGAAATTTTTTGCTTTTTCCTGTTAATCCTAGCATGATAAAGAAGATTCAAAGAGAGTGAGATGCCAGCTCCTTTCATTCAGTCAGTAGCTTCAAACATTTCTGGTATATGAAAAACATGTTTTTCAATGGCAAAAATCAATGAATATTGTAAATGCACAAACAGTAATATCTCCACATTGCAAGGTGCAATTCTGAAATTTTTTGCTTTTTCCTGTTAATCCTAGCATGATAAAGAAGATTCAAAGAGAGTGAGATGCCAGCTCCTTTCATTCAGTCAGTAGCTTCAAACATTTCTGGTATATGAAAAACATGTTTTTCAATGGCAAAAATCAATGAATATTGTAAATGCACAAACAGTAATATCTCCACATTGCACGGTGCAATTCTGAAATTTTTAGCTTTTTCCTGTTAATCCTAGCATGATAAAGAAGATTCAAAGAGAGTGAGATGCCAGCTCCTTTCATTCAGTCAGTAGCTTCAAACATTTCTGGTATATGAAAAACATGTTTTTCAATGGCAAAAATCAATGAATATTGTAAATGCACAAACAGTAATATCTCCACATTGCAAGGTGCAATTCTGAAATTTTTTGCTTTTTCCTACTAATCCTAGCATGATAAAGAAGATTCAAAGAGAGTGAGATGCCAGCTCCTTTCATTCAGTCAGTAGCTTCAAACATTTCTGGTATATGAAAAACATGTTTTTCAATGGCAAAAATCAATGAATATTGTAAATGCACAAACAGTAATATCTCCACATTGCACGGTGCAATTCTGAAATTTTTAGCTTTTTCCTGTTAATCCTAGCATGATAAAGAAGATTCAAAGAGAGTGAGATGCCAGCTCCTTTCATTCAGTCAGTAGCTTCAAACATTTCTGGTATATGAAAAACATGTTTTTCAATGGCAAAAATCAATGAATATTGTAAATGCACAAACAGTAATATCTCCACATTGCAAGGTGCAATTCTGAAATTTTTTGCTTTTTCCTGTTAATCCTAGCATGATAAAGAAGATTCAAAGAGAGTGAGATGCCAGCTCCTTTCATTCAGTCAGTAGCTTCAAACATTTCTGGTATATGAAAAACATGTTTTTCAATGGCAAAAATCAATGAATATTGTAAATGCACAAACAGTAATATCTCCACATTGCAAGGTGCAATTCTGAAATTTTTTGCTTTTTCCTGCTAATCCTAGCATGATAAAGAAGATTCAAAGAGAGTGAGATGCCAGCTCCTTTCATTCAGTCAGTAGCTTCAAACATTTCTGGTATATGAAAAACATGTTTTTCAATGGCAAAAATCAATGAATATTGTAAATGCACAAACAGTAATTTCTCCGCATTGCAAGGTGCAATTCTGAAATTTTTTGCTTTTTCCTGCTCCTCTTAGCATGATAAAGAAGATTCAAAGAGAGTGAGATGCCAGCTCCTTTCATTCAGTCAGTAGCTTCAATCATTTCTGGACGTTTTTCAATGGCAAAAATCAATGAATATTGTAAATGCACAAACAGTAATTCCGCATTGCAAGGTGCAATTCTGAAATTTTTTGCTTTTTCCTGCTCCTCTTAGCATGATAAAGAAGATTCAAAGAGAGTGAGATGCCAGCTCCTTTCATTCAGTCAGTAGCTTCAATCATTTCTGGACGTTTTTCAATGGCAAAAATCAATGAATATTGTAAATGCACAAACAGTAATTTCTCCGCATTGCAAGGTGCAATTCTGAAATTTTTTGCTTTTTCCTGCTCCTCTTAGTATGATAAAGAAGATTCAAAGAGAGTGAGATGCCAGCTCCTTTCATTCAGTCAGTAGCTTCAAACATTTCTGGTATATGAATAACATGATGTTTTTCAATGGCAAAAATCAATGAATATTGTAAATGCACAAACAGTAATTTCTCCGCATTGCAAGGTGCAATTCTGAAATTTTTTGCTTTTTCCTGCTCCTCTTAGCATGATAAAGAAGATTCAAAGAGAGTGAGATGCCAGCTCCTTTCATTCAGTCAGTAGCTTCAATCATTTCTGGTATATGAATAACATGATGTTTTTCAATGGCAAAAATTAATGAATATTGTAAATGCACAAACAGTAATTTCTCCGCATTGCAAGGTGCAATTCTGAAATTTTTTGCTTTTTCCTGCTCCTCTTAGCATGATAAAGAAGATTCAAAGAGAGTGAGATGCCAGCTCCTTTCATTCAGTCAGTAGCTTCAATCATTTCTGGACGTTTTTCAATGGCAAAAATCAATGAATATTGTAAATGCACAAACAGTAATTTCTCCGCATTGAAGGTGCAATTCTGAAATTTTTTGCTTTTTCCTGCTCCTCTTAGCATGATAAAGAAGATTCAAAGAGAGTGAGATGCCAGCTCCTTTCATTCAGTCAGTAGCTTCAAACATTTCTGGTATATGAAAAACATGTTTTTCAATGGCAAAAATCAATGAATATTGTAAATGCACAAACAGTAATATCTCCACATTGCAAGGTGCAATTCTGAAATTTTTTGCTTTTTCCTGTTAATCCTAGCATGATAAAGAAGATTCAAAGAGAGTGAGATGCCAGCTCCTTTCATTGTCAGTAGCTTCAAACATTTCTGGTATATGAAAAACATGTTTTTCAATGGCAAAAATCAATGAATATTGTAAATGCACAAACAGTAATATCTCCACATTGCAAGGTGCAATTCTGAAATTTTTTGCTTTTTCCTGCTAATCCTAGCATGATAAAGAAGATTCAAAGAGAGTGAGATGCCAGCTCCTTTCATTCAGTCAGTAGCTTCAAACATTTCTGGTATATGAAAAACATGTTTTTCAATGGCAAAAATCAATGAATATTGTAAATGCACAAACCGTAATATCTCCACATTGCACGGTGCAATTCTGAAATTTTTAGCTTTTTCCTGTTAATCCTAGCATGATAAAGAAGATTCAAAGAGAGTGAGATGCCAGCTCCTTTCATTCAGTCAGTAGCTTCAAACATTTCTGGTATATGAAAAACATGTTTTTCAATGGCAAAAATCAATGAATATTGTAAATGCACAAACAGTAATATCTCCACATTGCAAGGTGCAATTCTGAAATTTTTTGCTTTTTCCTGTTAATCCTAGCATGATAAAGAAGATTCAAAGAGAGTGAGATGCCAGCTCCTTTCATTCAGTCAGTAGCTTCAAACATTTCTGGTATATGAAAAACATGTTTTTCAATGGCAAAAATCAATGAATATTGTAAATGCACAAACAGTAATATCTCCACATTGCACGGTGCAATTCTGAAATTTTTAGCTTTTTCCTGTTAATCCTAGCATGATAAAGAAGATTCAAAGAGAGTGAGATGCCAGCTCCTTTCATTCAGTCAGTAGCTTCAATCATTTCTGGACGTTTTTCAATGGCAAAAATCAATGAATATTGTAAATGCACAAACAGTAATTTCTCCGCATTGCAAGGTGCAATTCTGAAATTTTTTGCTTTTTCCTGCTCCTCTTAGCATGATAAAGAAGATTCAAAGAGAGTGAGATGCCAGCTCCTTTCATTCAGTCAGTAGCTTCAAACATTTCTGGTATATGAATATGATGTTTTTCAATGGCAAAAATCAATGAATATTGTATATGCACAAACAGTAATTTCTCCGCATTGCAAGGTGCAAGTCTGAAATTTTTTGCTTTTTCCTGCTCCTCTTAGCATGATAAAGAAGATTCAAAGAGAGTGAGATGCCAGTTACTTTCATGCAGTCAGTAGCTTCAATCATTTCTGGACGTTTTTCAATGGTAAAAATCAATGAATATTGTAAATGCACAAACAGTAATTTCTCCACATTGCAAGGTGCAATTCTGAAATTTTTTGCTTTTTCCTGCTCCTCTTAGCATGATAAAGAAGATTCAAAGAGAGTGAGATGCCAGCTCCTTTCATTCAGTCAGTAGCTTCAAACATTTCTGGTATATGAATAACATGATGTTTTTCAATGGCAAAAATCAATGAATATTGTAAATGCACAAACAGTAATTTCTCCGCATTGCAAGGTGCAATTCTGAAAATTTTTGCTTTTTCCTGCTCCTCTTAGCATGATAAAGAAGATTCAAAGAGAGTGAGATGCCAGCTCCTTTCATTCAGTCAGTAGCTTCAAACATTTCTGGTATATGAATAACATGATGTTTTTCAATGGCAAAAATCAATGAATATTGTAAATGCACAAACAGTAATATCTCCACATTGCAAGGTGCAATTCTGAAATTTTTTGCTTTTTCCTACTAATCCTAGCATGATAAAGAAGATTCAAAGAGAGTGAGATGCCAGCTCCTTTCATTCAGTCAGTAGCTTCAAACATTTCTGGTATATGAAAAACATGTTTTTCAATGGCAAAAATCAATGAATATTGTAAATGCACAAACAGTAATATCTCCACATTGCACGGTGCAATTCTGAAATTTTTAGCTTTTTCCTGTTAATCCTAGCATGATAAAGAAGATTCAAAGAGAGTGAGATGCCAGCTCCTTTCATTCAGTCAGTAGCTTCAAACATTTCTGGTATATGAAAAACATGTTTTTCAATGGCAAAAATCAATGAATATTGTAAATGCACAAACAGTAATATCTCCACATTGCAAGGTGCAATTCTGAAATTTTTTGCTTTTTCCTGTTAATCCTAGCATGATAAAGAAGATTCAAAGAGAGTGAGATGCCAGCTCCTTTCATTCAGTCAGTAGCTTCAAACATTTCTGGTATATGAAAAACATGTTTTTCAATGGCAAAAATCAATGAATATTGTAAATGCACAAACAGTAATATCTCCACATTGCACGGTGCAATTCTGAAATTTTTAGCTTTTTCCTGTTAATCCTAGCATGATAAAGAAGATTCAAAGAGAGTGAGATGCCAGCTCCTTTCATTCAGTCAGTAGCTTCAAACATTTCTGGTATATGAAAAACATGTTTTTCAATGGCAAAAATCAATGAATATTGTAAATGCACAAACAGTAATATCTCCACATTGCAAGGTGCAATTCTGAAATTTTTTGCTTTTTCCTGTTAATCCTAGCATGATAAAGAAGATTCAAAGAGAGTGAGATGCCAGCTCCTTTCATTCAGTCAGTAGCTTCAAACATTTCTGGTATATGAAAAACATGTTTTTCAATGGCAAAAATCAATGAATATTGTAAATGCACAAACAGTAATATCTCCACATTGCAAGGTGCAATTCCGAAATTTTTTGCTTTTTCCTGCTAATCCTAGCATGATAAAGAAGATTCAAAGAGAGTGAGATGCCAGCTCCTTTCATTCAGTCAGTAGCTTCAAACATTTCTGGTATATGAAAAACATGTTTTTCAATGGCAAAAATCAATGAATATTGTAAATGCACAAACAGTAATATCTCCACATTGCACGGTGCAATTCTGAAATTTTTAGCTTTTTCCTGTTAATCCTAGCATGATAAAGAAGATTCAAAGAGAGTGAGATGCCAGCTCCTTTCATTCAGTCAGTAGCTTCAAACATTTCTGGTATATGAAAAACATGTTTTTCAATGGCAAAAATCAATGAATATTGTAAATGCACAAACAGTAATATCTCCACATTGCAAGGTGCAATTCTGAAATTTTTTGCTTTTTCCTGCTAATCCTAGCATGATAAAGAAGATTCAAAGAGAGTGAGATGCCAGCTCCTTTCATTCAGTCAGTAGCTTCAAACATTTCTGGTATATGAAAAACATGTTTTTCAATGGCAAAAATCAATGAATATTGTAAATGCACAAACAGTAATATCTCCACATTGCACGGTGCAATTCTGAAATTTTTAGCTTTTTCCTGTTAATCCTAGCATGATAAAGAAGATTCAAAGAGAGTGAGATGCCAGCTCCTTTCATTCAGTCAGTAGCTTCAAACATTTCTGGTATATGAAAAACATGTTTTTCAATGGCAAAAATCAATGAATATTGTAAATGCACAAACAGTAATATCTCCACATTGCAAGGTGCAATTCTGAAATTTTTTGCTTTTTCCTGTTAATCCTAGCATGATAAAGAAGATTCAAAGAGAGTGAGATGCCAGCTCCTTTCATTCAGTCAGTAGCTTCAAACATTTCTGGTATATGAAAAACATGTTTTTCAATGGCAAAAATCAATGAATATTGTAAATGCACAAACAGTAATATCTCCACATTGCACGGTGCAATTCTGAAATTTTTAGCTTTTTCCTGTTAATCCTAGCATGATAAAGAAGATTCAAAGAGAGTGAGATGCCAGCTCCTTTCATTCAGTCAGTAGCTTCAATCATTTCTGGACGTTTTTCAATGGCAAAAATCAATGAATATTGTAAATGCACAAACAGTAATATCTCCACATTGCACGGTGCAATTCTGAAATTTTTAGCTTTTTCCTGTTAATCCTAGCATGATAAAGAAGATTCAAAGAGAGTGAGATGCCAGCTCCTTTCATTCAGTCAGTAGCTTCAAACATTTCTGGTATATGAAAAACATGTTTTTCAATGGCAAAAATCAATGAATATTGTAAATGCACAAACAGTAATATCTCCACATTGCAAGGTGCAATTCTGAAATTTTTTGCTTTTTCCTACTAATCCTAGCATGATAAAGAAGATTCAAAGAGAGTGAGATGCCAGCTCCTTTCATTCAGTCAGTAGCTTCAAACATTTCTGGTATATGAAAAACATGTTTTTCAATGGCAAAAATCAATGAATATTGTAAATGCACAAACAGTAATATCTCCACATTGCACGGTGCAATTCTGAAATTTTTAGCTTTTTCCTGTTAATCCTAGCATGATAAAGAAGATTCAAAGAGAGTGAGATGCCAGCTCCTTTCATTCAGTCAGTAGCTTCAAACATTTCTGGTATATGAAAAACATGTTTTTCAATGGCAAAAATCAATGAATATTGTAAATGCACAAACAGTAATATCTCCACATTGCAAGGTGCAATTCTGAAATTTTTTGCTTTTTCCTGTTAATCCTAGCATGATAAAGAAGATTCAAAGAGAGTGAGATGCCAGCTCCTTTCATTCAGTCAGTAGCTTCAAACATTTCTGGTATATGAAAAACATGTTTTTCAATGGCAAAAATCAATGAATATTGTAAATGCACAAACAGTAATATCTCCACATTGCAAGGTGCAATTCTGAAATTTTTTGCTTTTTCCTGCTAATCCTAGCATGATAAAGAAGATTCAAAGAGAGTGAGATGCCAGCTCCTTTCATTCAGTCAGTAGCTTCAAACATTTCTGGTATATGAAAAACATGTTTTTCAATGGCAAAAATCAATGAATATTGTAAATGCACAAACAGTAATTTCTCCGCATTGCAAGGTGCAATTCTGAAATTTTTTGCTTTTTCCTGCTCCTCTTAGCATGATAAAGAAGATTCAAAGAGAGTGAGATGCCAGCTCCTTTCATTCAGTCAGTAGCTTCAATCATTTCTGGACGTTTTTCAATGGCAAAAATCAATGAATATTGTAAATGCACAAACAGTAATTCCGCATTGCAAGGTGCAATTCTGAAATTTTTTGCTTTTTCCTGCTCCTCTTAGCATGATAAAGAAGATTCAAAGAGAGTGAGATGCCAGCTCCTTTCATTCAGTCAGTAGCTTCAATCATTTCTGGACGTTTTTCAATGGCAAAAATCAATGAATATTGTAAATGCACACAGTAATTTCTCCGCATTGCAAGGTGCAATTCTGAAATTTTTTGCTTTTTCCTGCTCCTCTTAGTATGATAAAGAAGATTCAAAGAGAGTGAGATGCCAGCTCCTTTCATTCAGTCAGTAGCTTCAAACATTTCTGGTATATGAATAACGATGTTTTTCAATGGCAAAAATCAATGAATATTGTAAATGCACAAACAGTAATTTCTCCGCCTTGCAAGGTGCAATTCTGAAATTTTTTGCTTTTTCCTGCTCCTCTTAGCATGATAAAGAAGATTCAAAGAGAGTGAGATGCCAGCTCCTTTCATTCAGTCAGTAGCTTCAATCATTTCTGGTATATGAATAACATGATGTTTTTCAATGGCAAAAATTAATGAATATTGTAAATGCACAAACAGTAATTTCTCCGCATTGCAAGGTGCAATTCTGAAATTTTTTGCTTTTTCCTGCTCCTCTTAGCATGATAAAGAAGATTCAAAGAGAGTGAGATGCCAGCTCCTTTCATTCAGTCAGTAGCTTCAATCATTTCTGGACGTTTTTCAATGGCAAAAATCAATGAATATTGTAAATGCACAAACAGTAATTTCTCCGCATTGAAGGTGCAATTCTGAAATTTTTTGCTTTTTCCTGCTCCTCTTAGCATGATAAAGAAGATTCAAAGAGAGTGAGATGCCAGCTCCTTTCATTCAGTCAGTAGCTTCAAACATTTCTGGTATATGAAAAACATGTTTTTCAATGGCAAAAATCAATGAATATTGTAAATGCACAAACAGTAATATCTCCACATTGCAAGGTGCAATTCTGAAATTTTTTGCTTTTTCCTGTTAATCCTAGCATGATAAAGAAGATTCAAAGAGAGTGAGATGCCAGCTCCTTTCATTGTCAGTAGCTTCAAACATTTCTGGTATATGAAAAACATGTTTTTCAATGGCAAAAATCAATGAATATTGTAAATGCACAAACAGTAATATCTCCACATTGCAAGGTGCAATTCTGAAATTTTTTGCTTTTTCCTGCTAATCCTAGCATGATAAAGAAGATTCAAAGAGAGTGAGATGCCAGCTCCTTTCATTCAGTCAGTAGCTTCAAACATTTCTGGTATATGAAAAACATGTTTTTCAATGGCAAAAATCAATGAATATTGTAAATGCACAAACCGTAATATCTCCACATTGCACGGTGCAATTCTGAAATTTTTAGCTTTTTCCTGTTAATCCTAGCATGATAAAGAAGATTCAAAGAGAGTGAGATGCCAGCTCCTTTCATTCAGTCAGTAGCTTCAAACATTTCTGGTATATGAAAAACATGTTTTTCAATGGCAAAAATCAATGAATATTGTAAATGCACAAACAGTAATATCTCCACATTGCAAGGTGCAATTCTGAAATTTTTTGCTTTTTCCTGTTAATCCTAGCATGATAAAGAAGATTCAAAGAGAGTGAGATGCCAGCTCCTTTCATTCAGTCAGTAGCTTCAAACATTTCTGGTATATGAAAAACATGTTTTTCAATGGCAAAAATCAATGAATATTGTAAATGCACAAACAGTAATATCTCCACATTGCACGGTGCAATTCTGAAATTTTTAGCTTTTTCCTGTTAATCCTAGCATGATAAAGAAGATTCAAAGAGAGTGAGATGCCAGCTCCTTTCATTCAGTCAGTAGCTTCAATCATTTCTGGACGTTTTTCAATGGCAAAAATCAATGAATATTGTAAATGCACAAACAGTAATTTCTCCGCATTGCAAGGTGCAATTCTGAAATTTTTTGCTTTTTCCTGCTCCTCTTAGCATGATAAAGAAGATTCAAAGAGAGTGAGATGCCAGCTCCTTTCATTCAGTCAGTAGCTTCAAACATTTCTGGTATATGAATATGATGTTTTTCAATGGCAAAAATCAATGAATATTGTAAATGCACAAACAGTAATTTCTCCGCATTGCAAGGTGCAAGTCTGAAATTTTTTGCTTTTTCCTGCTCCTCTTAGCATGATAAAGAAGATTCAAAGAGAGTGAGATGCCAGTTACTTTCATGCAGTCAGTAGCTTCAATCATTTCTGGACGTTTTTCAATGGTAAAAATCAATGAATATTGTAAATGCACAAACAGTAATTTCTCCACATTGCAAGGTGCAATTCTGAAATTTTTTGCTTTTTCCTGCTCCTCTTAGCATGATAAAGAAGATTCAAAGAGAGTGAGATGCCAGCTCCTTTCATTCAGTCAGTAGCTTCAAACATTTCTGGTATATGAATAACATGATGTTTTTCAATGGCAAAAATCAATGAATATTGTAAATGCACAAACAGTAATTTCTCCGCATTGCAAGGTGCAATTCTGAAAATTTTTGCTTTTTCCTGCTCCTCTTAGCATGATAAAGAAGATTCAAAGAGAGTGAGATGCCAGCTCCTTTCATTCAGTCAGTAGCTTCAAACATTTCTGGTATATGAATAACATGATGTTTTTCAATGGCAAAAATCAATGAATATTGTAAATGCACAAACAGTAATATCTCCACATTGCAAGGTGCAATTCTGAAATTTTTTGCTTTTTCCTACTAATCCTAGCATGATAAAGAAGATTCAAAGAGAGTGAGATGCCAGCTCCTTTCATTCAGTCAGTAGCTTCAAACATTTCTGGTATATGAAAAACATGTTTTTCAATGGCAAAAATCAATGAATATTGTAAATGCACAAACAGTAATATCTCCACATTGCACGGTGCAATTCTGAAATTTTTAGCTTTTTCCTGTTAATCCTAGCATGATAAAGAAGATTCAAAGAGAGTGAGATGCCAGCTCCTTTCATTCAGTCAGTAGCTTCAAACATTTCTGGTATATGAAAAACATGTTTTTCAATGGCAAAAATCAATGAATATTGTAAATGCACAAACAGTAATATCTCCACATTGCAAGGTGCAATTCTGAAATTTTTTGCTTTTTCCTGTTAATCCTAGCATGATAAAGAAGATTCAAAGAGAGTGAGATGCCAGCTCCTTTCATTCAGTCAGTAGCTTCAAACATTTCTGGTATATGAAAAACATGTTTTTCAATGGCAAAAATCAATGAATATTGTAAATGCACAAACAGTAATATCTCCACATTGCACGGTGCAATTCTGAAATTTTTAGCTTTTTCCTGTTAATCCTAGCATGATAAAGAAGATTCAAAGAGAGTGAGATGCCAGCTCCTTTCATTCAGTCAGTAGCTTCAAACATTTCTGGTATATGAAAAACATGTTTTTCAATGGCAAAAATCAATGAATATTGTAAATGCACAAACAGTAATATCTCCACATTGCAAGGTGCAATTCTGAAATTTTTTGCTTTTTCCTGTTAATCCTAGCATGATAAAGAAGATTCAAAGAGAGTGAGATGCCAGCTCCTTTCATTCAGTCAGTAGCTTCAAACATTTCTGGTATATGAAAAACATGTTTTTCAATGGCAAAAATCAATGAATATTGTAAATGCACAAACAGTAATATCTCCACATTGCAAGGTGCAATTCCGAAATTTTTTGCTTTTTCCTGCTAATCCTAGCATGATAAAGAAGATTCAAAGAGAGTGAGATGCCAGCTCCTTTCATTCAGTCAGTAGCTTCAAACATTTCTGGTATATGAAAAACATGTTTTTCAATGGCAAAAATCAATGAATATTGTAAATGCACAAACAGTAATATCTCCACATTGCACGGTGCAATTCTGAAATTTTTAGCTTTTTCCTGTTAATCCTAGCATGATAAAGAAGATTCAAAGAGAGTGAGATGCCAGCTCCTTTCATTCAGTCAGTAGCTTCAAACATTTCTGGTATATGAAAAACATGTTTTTCAATGGCAAAAATCAATGAATATTGTAAATGCACAAACAGTAATATCTCCACATTGCAAGGTGCAATTCTGAAATTTTTTGCTTTTTCCTGCTAATCCTAGCATGATAAAGAAGATTCAAAGAGAGTGAGATGCCAGCTCCTTTCATTCAGTCAGTAGCTTCAAACATTTCTGGTATATGAAAAACATGTTTTTCAATGGCAAAAATCAATGAATATTGTAAATGCACAAACAGTAATATCTCCACATTGCACGGTGCAATTCTGAAATTTTTAGCTTTTTCCTGTTAATCCTAGCATGATAAAGAAGATTCAAAGAGAGTGAGATGCCAGCTCCTTTCATTCAGTCAGTAGCTTCAAACATTTCTGGTATATGAAAAACATGTTTTTCAATGGCAAAAATCAATGAATATTGTAAATGCACAAACAGTAATATCTCCACATTGCAAGGTGCAATTCTGAAATTTTTTGCTTTTTCCTGTTAATCCTAGCATGATAAAGAAGATTCAAAGAGAGTGAGATGCCAGCTCCTTTCATTCAGTCAGTAGCTTCAAACATTTCTGGTATATGAAAAACATGTTTTTCAATGGCAAAAATCAATGAATATTGTAAATGCACAAACAGTAATATCTCCACATTGCACGGTGCAATTCTGAAATTTTTAGCTTTTTCCTGTTAATCCTAGCATGATAAAGAAGATTCAAAGAGAGTGAGATGCCAGCTCCTTTCATTCAGTCAGTAGCTTCAATCATTTCTGGACGTTTTTCAATGGCAAAAATCAATGAATATTGTAAATGCACAAACAGTAATTTCTCCGCATTGCAAGGTGCAATTCTGAAATTTTTTGCTTTTTCCTGCTCCTCTTAGCATGATAAAGAAGATTCAAAGAGAGTGAGATGCCAGCTCCTTTCATTCAGTCAGTAGCTTCAAACATTTCTGGTATATGAATATGATGTTTTTCAATGGCAAAAATCAATGAATATTGTAAATGCACAAACAGTAATTTCTCCGCATTGCAAGGTGCAAGTCTGAAATTTTTTGCTTTTTCCTGCTCCTCTTAGCATGATAAAGAAGATTCAAAGAGAGTGAGATGCCAGTTACTTTCATGCAGTCAGTAGCTTCAATCATTTCTGGACGTTTTTCAATGGTAAAAATCAATGAATATTGTAAATGCACAAACAGTAATTTCTCCACATTGCAAGGTGCAATTCTGAAATTTTTTGCTTTTTCCTGCTCCTCTTAGCATGATAAAGAAGATTCAAAGAGAGTGAGATGCCAGCTCCTTTCATTCAGTCAGTAGCTTCAAACATTTCTGGTATATGAATAACATGATGTTTTTCAATGGCAAAAATCAATGAATATTGTAAATGCACAAACAGTAATTTCTCCGCATTGCAAGGTGCAATTCTGAAAATTTTTGCTTTTTCCTGCTCCTCTTAGCATGATAAAGAAGATTCAAAGAGAGTGAGATGCCAGCTCCTTTCATTCAGTCAGTAGCTTCAAACATTTCTGGTATATGAATAACATGATGTTTTTCAATGGCAAAAATCAATGAATATTGTAAATGCACAAACAGTAATATCTCCACATTGCAAGGTGCAATTCTGAAATTTTTTGCTTTTTCCTACTAATCCTAGCATGATAAAGAAGATTCAAAGAGAGTGAGATGCCAGCTCCTTTCATTCAGTCAGTAGCTTCAAACATTTCTGGTATATGAAAAACATGTTTTTCAATGGCAAAAATCAATGAATATTGTAAATGCACAAACAGTAATATCTCCACATTGCACGGTGCAATTCTGAAATTTTTAGCTTTTTCCTGTTAATCCTAGCATGATAAAGAAGATTCAAAGAGAGTGAGATGCCAGCTCCTTTCATTCAGTCAGTAGCTTCAAACATTTCTGGTATATGAAAAACATGTTTTTCAATGGCAAAAATCAATGAATATTGTAAATGCACAAACAGTAATATCTCCACATTGCAAGGTGCAATTCTGAAATTTTTTGCTTTTTCCTGTTAATCCTAGCATGATAAAGAAGATTCAAAGAGAGTGAGATGCCAGCTCCTTTCATTCAGTCAGTAGCTTCAAACATTTCTGGTATATGAAAAACATGTTTTTCAATGGCAAAAATCAATGAATATTGTAAATGCACAAACAGTAATATCTCCACATTGCACGGTGCAATTCTGAAATTTTTAGCTTTTTCCTGTTAATCCTAGCATGATAAAGAAGATTCAAAGAGAGTGAGATGCCAGCTCCTTTCATTCAGTCAGTAGCTTCAAACATTTCTGGTATATGAAAAACATGTTTTTCAATGGCAAAAATCAATGAATATTGTAAATGCACAAACAGTAATATCTCCACATTGCAAGGTGCAATTCTGAAATTTTTTGCTTTTTCCTGTTAATCCTAGCATGATAAAGAAGATTCAAAGAGAGTGAGATGCCAGCTCCTTTCATTCAGTCAGTAGCTTCAAACATTTCTGGTATATGAAAAACATGTTTTTCAATGGCAAAAATCAATGAATATTGTAAATGCACAAACAGTAATATCTCCACATTGCAAGGTGCAATTCCGAAATTTTTTGCTTTTTCCTGCTAATCCTAGCATGATAAAGAAGATTCAAAGAGAGTGAGATGCCAGCTCCTTTCATTCAGTCAGTAGCTTCAAACATTTCTGGTATATGAAAAACATGTTTTTCAATGGCAAAAATCAATGAATATTGTAAATGCACAAACAGTAATATCTCCACATTGCACGGTGCAATTCTGAAATTTTTAGCTTTTTCCTGTTAATCCTAGCATGATAAAGAAGATTCAAAGAGAGTGAGATGCCAGCTCCTTTCATTCAGTCAGTAGCTTCAAACATTTCTGGTATATGAAAAACATGTTTTTCAATGGCAAAAATCAATGAATATTGTAAATGCACAAACAGTAATATCTCCACATTGCAAGGTGCAATTCTGAAATTTTTTGCTTTTTCCTGCTAATCCTAGCATGATAAAGAAGATTCAAAGAGAGTGAGATGCCAGCTCCTTTCATTCAGTCAGTAGCTTCAAACATTTCTGGTATATGAAAAACATGTTTTTCAATGGCAAAAATCAATGAATATTGTAAATGCACAAACAGTAATATCTCCACATTGCACGGTGCAATTCTGAAATTTTTAGCTTTTTCCTGTTAATCCTAGCATGATAAAGAAGATTCAAAGAGAGTGAGATGCCAGCTCCTTTCATTCAGTCAGTAGCTTCAAACATTTCTGGTATATGAAAAACATGTTTTTCAATGGCAAAAATCAATGAATATTGTAAATGCACAAACAGTAATATCTCCACATTGCAAGGTGCAATTCTGAAATTTTTTGCTTTTTCCTGCTAATCCTAGCATGATAAAGAAGATTCAAAGAGAGTGAGATGCCAGCTCCTTTCATTCAGTCAGTAGCTTCAAACATTTCTGGTATATGAAAAACATGTTTTTCAATGGCAAAAATCAATGAATATTGTAAATGCACAAACAGTAATATCTCCACATTGCACGGTGCAATTCTGAAATTTTTAGCTTTTTCCTGTTAATCCTAGCATGATAAAGAAGATTCAAAGAGAGTGAGATGCCAGCTCCTTTCATTCAGTCAGTAGCTTCAAACATTTCTGGTATATGAAAAACATGTTTTTCAATGGCAAAAATCAATGAATATTGTAAATGCACAAACAGTAATATCTCCACATTGCAAGGTGCAATTCTGAAATTTTTTGCTTTTTCCTGCTAATCCTAGCATGATAAAGAAGATTCAAAGAGAGTGAGATGCCAGCTCCTTTCATTCAGTCAGTAGCTTCAAACATTTCTGGTATATGAAAAACATGTTTTTCAATGGCAAAAATCAATGAATATTGTAAATGCACAAACAGTAATATCTCCACATTGCACGGTGCAATTCTGAAATTTTTAGCTTTTTCCTGTTAATCCTAGCATGATAAAGAAGATTCAAAGAGAGTGAGATGCCAGCTCCTTTCATTCAGTCAGTAGCTTCAAACATTTCTGGTATATGAAAAACATGTTTTTCAATGGCAAAAATCAATGAATATTGTAAATGCACAAACAGTAATATCTCCACATTGCAAGGTGCAATTCTGAAATTTTTTGCTTTTTCCTGCTAATCCTAGCATGATAAAGAAGATTCAAAGAGAGTGAGATGCCAGCTCCTTTCATTCAGTCAGTAGCTTCAAACATTTCTGGTATATGAAAAACATGTTTTTCAATGGCAAAAATCAATGAATATTGTAAATGCACACAGTAATATCTCCACATTGCACGGTGCAATTCTGAAATTTTTAGCTTTTTCCTGTTAATCCTAGCATGATAAAGAAGATTCAAAGAGAGTGAGATGCCAGCTCCTTTCATTCAGTCAGTAGCTTCAAACATTTCTGGTATATGAAAAACATGTTTTTCAATGGCAAAAATCAATGAATATTGTAAATGCACAAACAGTAATATCTCCACATTGCAAGGTGCAATTCTGAAATTTTTTGCTTTTTCCTGTTAATCCTAGCATGATAAAGAAGATTCAAAGAGAGTGAGATGCCAGCTCCTTTCATTCAGTCAGTAGCTTCAAACATTTCTGGTATATGAAAAACATGTTTTTCAATGGCAAAAATCAATGAATATTGTAAATGCACAAACAGTAATATCTCCACATTGCAAGGTGCAATTCTGAAATTTTTTGCTTTTTCCTGCTAATCCTAGCATGATAAAGAAGATTCAAAGAGAGTGAGATGCCAGCTCCTTTCATTCAGTCAGTAGCTTCAAACATTTCTGGTATATGAAAAACATGTTTTTCAATGGCAAAAATCAATGAATATTGTAAATGCACAAACAGTAATATCTCCACATTGCACGGTGCAATTCTGAAATTTTTTGCTTTTTCCTGTTAATCCTAGCATGATAAAGAAGATTCAAAGAGAGTGAGATGCCAGCTCCTTTCATTCAGTCAGTAGCTTCAAACATTTCTGGTATATGAAAAACATGTTTTTCAATGGCAAAAATCAATGAATATTGTAAATGCACAAACAGTAATATCTCCACATTGCAAGGTGCAATTCTGAAATTTTTTGCTTTTTCCTGTTAATCCTAGCATGATAAAGAAGATTCAAAGAGAGTGAGATGCCAGCTCCTTTCATTCAGTCAGTAGCTTCAAACATTTCTGGTATATGAAAAACATGTTTTTCAATGGCAAAAATCAATGAATATTGTAAATGCACAAACAGTAATATCTCCACATTGCACGGTGCAATTCTGAAATTTTTAGCTTTTTCCTGTTAATCCTAGCATGATAAAGAAGATTCAAAGAGAGTGAGATGCCAGCTCCTTTCATTCAGTCAGTAGCTTCAAACATTTCTGGTATATGAAAAACATGTTTTTCAATGGCAAAAATCAATGAATATTGTAAATGCACAAACAGTAATATCTCCACATTGCAAGGTGCAATTCTGAAATTTTTTGCTTTTTCCTACTAATCCTAGCATGATAAAGAAGATTCAAAGAGAGTGAGATGCCAGCTCCTTTCATTCAGTCAGTAGCTTCAAACATTTCTGGTATATGAAAAACATGTTTTTCAATGGCAAAAATCAATGAATATTGTAAATGCACAAACAGTAATATCTCCACATTGCACGGTGCAATTCTGAAATTTTTAGCTTTTTCCTGTTAATCCTAGCATGATAAAGAAGATTCAAAGAGAGTGAGATGCCAGCTCCTTTCATTCAGTCAGTAGCTTCAAACATTTCTGGTATATGAAAAACATGTTTTTCAATGGCAAAAATCAATGAATATTGTAAATGCACAAACAGTAATATCTCCACATTGCAAGGTGCAATTCTGAAATTTTTTGCTTTTTCCTGTTAATCCTAGCATGATAAAGAAGATTCAAAGAGAGTGAGATGCCAGCTCCTTTCATTCAGTCAGTAGCTTCAAACATTTCTGGTATATGAAAAACATGTTTTTCAATGGCAAAAATCAATGAATATTGTAAATGCACAAACAGTAATATCTCCACATTGCAAGGTGCAATTCTGAAATTTTTTGCTTTTTCCTGCTAATCCTAGCATGATAAAGAAGATTCAAAGAGAGTGAGATGCCAGCTCCTTTCATTCAGTCAGTAGCTTCAAACATTTCTGGTATATGAAAAACATGTTTTTCAATGGCAAAAATCAATGAATATTGTAAATGCACAAACAGTAATTTCTCCGCATTGCAAGGTGCAATTCTGAAATTTTTTGCTTTTTCCTGCTCCTCTTAGCATGATAAAGAAGATTCAAAGAGAGTGAGATGCCAGCTCCTTTCATTCAGTCAGTAGCTTCAATCATTTCTGTTGACAGTTTTTCAATGGCAAAAATCAATGAATATTGTAAATGCACAAACAGTAATTCCGCATTGCAAGGTGCAATTCTGAAATTTTTTGCTTTTTCCTGCTCCTCTTAGCATGATAAAGAAGATTCAAAGAGAGTGAGATGCCAGCTCCTTTCATTCAGTCAGTAGCTTCAATCATTTCTGGACGTTTTTCAATGGCAAAAATCAATGAATATTGTAAATGCACAAACAGTAATTTCTCCGCATTGCAAGGTGCAATTCTGAAATTTTTTGCTTTTTCCTGCTCCTCTTAGTATGATAAAGAAGATTCAAAGAGAGTGAGATGCCAGCTCCTTTCATTCAGTCAGTAGCTTCAAACATTTCTGGTATATGAATAACATGATGTTTTTCAATGGCAAAAATCAATGAATATTGTAAATGCACAAACAGTAATTTCTCCGCATTGCAAGGTGCAATTCTGAAATTTTTTGCTTTTTCCTGCTCCTCTTAGCATGATAAAGAAGATTCAAAGAGAGTGAGATGCCAGCTCCTTTCATTCAGTCAGTAGCTTCAATCATTTCTGGTATATGAATAACATGATGTTTTTCAATGGCAAAAATTAATGAATATTGTAAATGCACAAACAGTAATTTCTCCGCATTGCAAGGTGCAATTCTGAAATTTTTTGCTTTTTCCTGCTCCTCTTAGCATGATAAAGAAGATTCAAAGAGAGTGAGATGCCAGCTCCTTTCATTCAGTCAGTAGCTTCAATCATTTCTGGACGTTTTTCAATGGCAAAAATCAATGAATATTGTAAATGCACAAACAGTAATTTCTCCGCATTGAAGGTGCAATTCTGAAATTTTTTGCTTTTTCCTGCTCCTCTTAGCATGATAAAGAAGATTCAAAGAGAGTGAGATGCCAGCTCCTTTCATTCAGTCAGTAGCTTCAAACATTTCTGGTATATGAAAAACATGTTTTTCAATGGCAAAAATCAATGAATATTGTAAATGCACAAACAGTAATATCTCCACATTGCAAGGTGCAATTCTGAAATTTTTTGCTTTTTCCTGTTAATCCTAGCATGATAAAGAAGATTCAAAGAGAGTGAGATGCCAGCTCCTTTCATTGTCAGTAGCTTCAAACATTTCTGGTATATGAAAAACATGTTTTTCAATGGCAAAAATCAATGAATATTGTAAATGCACAAACAGTAATATCTCCACATTGCAAGGTGCAATTCTGAAATTTTTTGCTTTTTCCTGCTAATCCTAGCATGATAAAGAAGATTCAAAGAGAGTGAGATGCCAGCTCCTTTCATTCAGTCAGTAGCTTCAAACATTTCTGGTATATGAAAAACATGTTTTCAATGGCAAAAATCAATGAATATTGTAAATGCACAAACAGTAATATCTCCACATTGCACGGTGGCAATTCTGAAATTTTAGCTTTTCCTGTTAATCCTAGCATGATAAAGAAGATTCAAAGAGAGTGAGATGCCAGCTCCTTTCATTCAGTCAGTAGCTTCAAACATTTCTGGTATATGAAAAACATGTTTTTCAATGGCAAAAATCAATGAATATTGTAAATGCACAAACAGTAATATCTCCACATTGCAAGGTGCAATTCTGAAATTTTTTGCTTTTTCCTGTTAATCCTAGCATGATAAAGAAGATTCAAAGAGAGTGAGATGCCAGCTCCTTTCATTCAGTCAGTAGCTTCAAACATTTCTGGTATATGAAAAACATGTTTTTCAATGGCAAAAATCAATGAATATTGTAAATGCACAAACAGTAATATCTCCACATTGCACGGTGCAATTCTGAAATTTTTAGCTTTTTCCTGTTAATCCTAGCATGATAAAGAAGATTCAAAGAGAGTGAGATGCCAGCTCCTTTCATTCAGTCAGTAGCTTCAATCATTTCTGGACGTTTTCAATGGCAAAAATCAATGAATATTGTAAATGCACAAACAGTAATTTCTCCGCATTGCAAGGTGCAATTCTGAAATTTTTTGCTTTTTCCTGCTCCTCTTAGCATGATAAAGAAGATTCAAAGAGAGTGAGATGCCAGCTCCTTTCATTCAGTCAGTAGCTTCAAACATTTCTGGTATATGAATATGATGTTTTTCAATGGCAAAAATCAATGAATATTGTAAATGCACAAACAGTAATTTCTCCCGCATTGCAAGGTGCAAGTCTGAAATTTTTTGCTTTTTCTGCTCCTCTTAGCATGATAAAGAAGATTCAAAGAGAGTGAGATGCCAGTTACCTTTCATGCAGTCAGTAGCTTCAATCATTTCTGGACGTTTTTCAATGGTAAAAATCAATGAATATTGTAAATGCACAAACAGTAATTTCTCCACATTGCAAGGTGCAATTCTGAAATTTTTTGCTTTTTCCTGCTCCTCTTAGCATGATAAAGAAGATTCAAAGAGAGTGAGATGCCAGCTCCTTTCATTCAGTCAGTAGCTTCAAACATTTCTGGTATATGAATAACATGATGTTTTTCAATGGCAAAAATCAATGAATATTGTAAATGCACAAACAGTAATTTCTCCGCATTGCAAGGTGCAATTCTGAAAATTTTTGCTTTTTCCTGCTCCTCTTAGCATGATAAAGAAGATTCAAAGAGAGTGAGATGCCAGCTCCTTTCATTCAGTCAGTAGCTTCAAACATTTCTGGTATATGAATAACATGATGTTTTTCAATGGCAAAAATCAATGAATATTGTAAATGCACAAACAGTAATATCTCCACATTGCAAGGTGCAATTCTGAAATTTTTGCTTTTTCCTACTAATCCTAGCATGATAAAGAAGATTCAAAGAGAGTGAGATGCCAGCTCCTTTCATTCAGTCAGTAGCTTCAAACATTTCTGGTATATGAAAAACATGTTTTTCAATGGCAAAAATCAATGAATATTGTAAATGCACAAACAGTAATATCTCCACATTGCACGGTGCAATTCTGAAATTTTTAGCTTTTTCCTGTTAATCCTAGCATGATAAAGAAGATTCAAAGAGAGTGAGATGCCAGCTCCTTTCATTCAGTCAGTAGCTTCAAACATTTCTGGTATATGAAAAACATGTTTTTCAATGGCAAAAATCAATGAATATTGTAAATGCACAAACAGTAATATCTCCACATTGCAAGGTGCAATTCTGAAATTTTTTGCTTTTTCCTGTTAATCCTAGCATGATAAAGAAGATTCAAAGAGAGTGAGATGCCAGCTCCTTTCATTCAGTCAGTAGCTTCAAACATTTCTGGTATATGAAAAACATGTTTTTCAATGGCAAAAATCAATGAATATTGTAAATGCACAAACAGTAATATCTCCACATTGCACGGTGCAATTCTGAAATTTTTAGCTTTTTCCTGTTAATCCTAGCATGATAAAGAAGATTCAAAGAGAGTGAGATGCCAGCTCCTTTCATTCAGTCAGTAGCTTCAAACATTTCTGGTATATGAAAAACATGTTTTTCAATGGCAAAAATCAATGAATATTGTAAATGCACAAACAGTAATATCTCCACATTGCAAGGTGCAATTCTGAAATTTTTTGCTTTTTCCTGTTAATCCTAGCATGATAAAGAAGATTCAAAGAGAGTGAGATGCCAGCTCCTTTCATTCAGTCAGTAGCTTCAAACATTTCTGGTATATGAAAAACATGTTTTTCAATGGCAAAAATCAATGAATATTGTAAATGCACAAACAGTAATATCTCCACATTGCACGGTGCAATTCTGAAATTTTTAGCTTTTTCCTGTTAATCCTAGCATGATAAAGAAGATTCAAAGAGAGTGAGATGCCAGCTCCTTTCATTCAGTCAGTAGCTTCAAACATTTCTGGTATATGAAAAACATGTTTTTCAATGGCAAAAATCAATGAATATTGTAAATGCACAAACAGTAATATCTCCACATTGCAAGGTGCAATTCTGAAATTTTTTGCTTTTTCCTGCTAATCCTAGCATGATAAAGAAGATTCAAAGAGAGTGAGATGCCCAGCTCCTTCATTCAGTCAGTAGCTTCAAACATTTCTGTATATGAAAAACATGTTTTTC
>NW_027370218.1:0-37404 GCF_046119375.1 Phyllobates terribilis
GAATTGCACCGTGCAATGTGGAGATATTACTGTTTGTGCATTTACAATATTCATTTGATTTTTGCCATTGAAAAACATGTTTTTCATATACCAGAAATGTTTGAAGCTACTGACTGAATGAAAGGAGCTGGCATCTCACTCTCTTGAATCTTCTTTATCATGCTAGGATTACAGGAAAAAGCAAAAAAATTTCAGAATTGCACCTTGCAATGTGGAGATATTACTGTTTGTGCATTTACAATATTCATTGATTTTTGCCATTGAAAAACATGTTTTTCATATACCAGAAATGTTTGAAGCTACTGACTGAATGAAAGGAGCTGGCATCTCACTCTCTTTGAATCTTCTTTATCATGCTAGGATTAGCAGGAAAAAGCAAAAAATTTCAGAATTGCACCTTGCAATGTGGAGATATTACTGTTTGTGCATTTACAATATTCATTGATTTTTGCCATTGAAAAACATGTTTTTCATATACCAGAAATGTTTGAAGCTACTGACTGAATGAAAGGAGCTGGCATCTCACTCTCTTTGAAATCTTCTTTATCATGCTAGGATTAGCAGGAAAAAGCAAAAAATTTCAGAATTGCACCTTGCAATGTGGAGATATTACTGTTTGTGCATTTACAATATTCATTGATTTTTGCCATTGAAAAACATGTTTTTCATATACCAGAAATGTTTGAAGCTACTGACTGAATGAAAGGAGCTGGCATCTCACTCTCTTTGAATCTTCTTTATCATGCTAGGATTAACAGGAAAAAGCTAAAAATTTCAGAATTGCACCGTGCAATGTGGAGATATTACTGTTTGTGCATTTACAATATTCATTGATTTTTGCCATTGAAAAACATGTTTTTCATATACCAGAAATGTTTGAAGCTACTGACTGAATGAAAGGAGCTGGCATCTCACTCTCTTTGAATCTTCTTTATCATGCTAGGATTAGACAGGAAAAAGCAAAAAATTTCAGAATTGCACCGTGCAATGTGGAGATATTACTGTTTGTGCATTTACAATATTCATTGATTTTTGCCATTGAAAAACATGTTTTTCATATACCAGAAATGTTTGAAGCTACTGACTGAATGAAAGGAGCTGGCATCTCACTCTCTTTGAATCTTCTTTATCATGCTAGGATTAGCAGGAAAAAGCAAAAAATTTCAGAATTGCACCTTGCAATGTGGAGATATTACTGTTTGTGCATTTACAATATTCATTGATTTTTGCCATTGAAAAACATGTTTTTCATATACCAGAAATGTTTGAAGCTACTGACTGAATGAAAGGAGCTGGCATCTCACTCTCTTTGAATCTTCTTTATCATGCTAGGATTAACAGGAAAAAAGCAAAAAAATTTCAGAATTGCACCTTGCAATGTGGAGATATTACTGTTTGTGCATTTACAATATTCATTGATTTTTGCCATTGAAAAACATGTTTTTCATATACCAGAAATGTTTGAAGCTACTGACTGAATGAAAGGAGCTGGCATCTCACTCTCTTTGAATCTTCTTTATCATGCTAGGATTAACAGGAAAAAGCTAAAAATTTCAGAATTGCACCGTGCAATGTGGAGATATTACTGTTTGTGCATTTACAATATTCATTGATTTTTGCCATTGAAAAACATGTTTTTCATATACCAGAAATGTTTGAAGCTACTGACTGAATGAAAGGAGCTGGCATCTCACTCTCTTTGAATCTTCTTTATCATGCTAGGATTAACAG
Organism: Phyllobates terribilis; assembly: GCF_046119375.1. Lineage (NCBI taxonomy): Eukaryota > Metazoa > Chordata > Amphibia > Anura > Dendrobatidae > Phyllobates > Phyllobates terribilis. Next base: position 1,732 of record NW_027370218.1, read on the forward strand.
AAAAAGCAAAAAATTTCAGAATTGCACCTTGCAATGTGGAGATATTACTGTTTGTGCATTTACAATATTCATTGATTTTTGCCATTGAAAAACATGTTTTTCATATACCAGAAATGTTTGAAGCTACTGACTGAATGAAAGGAGCTGGCATCTCACTCTCTTTGAATCTTCTTTATCATGCTAGGATTAACAGGAAAAAGCTAAAAATTTCAGAATTGCACCGTGCAATGTGGAGATATTACTGTTTGTGCATTTACAATATTCATTGATTTTTGCCATTGAAAAACATGTTTTTCATATACCAGAAATGTTTGAAGCTACTGACTGAATGAAAGGAGCTGGCATCTCACTCTCTTTGAATCTTCTTTATCATGCTAGGATTAGCAGGAAAAAGCAAAAAATTTCAGAATTGCACCTTGCAATGTGGAGATATTACTGTTTGTGCATTTACAATATTCATTGATTTTTGCCATTGAAAAACATGTTTTTCATATACCAGAAATGTTTGAAGCTACTGACTGAATGAAAGGAGCTGGCATCTCACTCTCTTTGAATCTTCTTTATCATGCTAGGATTAGCAGGAAAAAGCAAAAAATTTCAGAATTGCACCTTGCAATGTGGAGATATTACTGTTTGTGCATTTACAATATTCATTGATTTTTGCCATTGAAAAACATGTTTTTCATATACCAGAAATGTTTGAAGCTACTGACTGAATGAAAGGAGCTGGCATCTCACTCTCTTTGAATCTTCTTTATCATGCTAGGATTAGCAGGAAAAAGCAAAAAATTTCAGAATTGCACCTTGCAATGTGGAGATATTACTGTTTGTGCATTTACAATATTCATTGATTTTTGCCATTGAAAAACATGTTTTTCATATACCAGAAATGTTTGAAGCTACTGACTGAATGAAAGGAGCTGGCATCTCACTCTCTTTGAATCTTCTTTATCATGCTAGGATTAGCAGGAAAAAGCAAAAAATTTCAGAATTGCACCTTGCAATGTGGAGATATTACTGTTTGTGCATTTACAATATTCATTGATTTTTGCCATTGAAAAACATGTTTTTCATATACCAGAAATGTTTGAAGCTACTGACTGAATGAAAGGAGCTGGCATCTCACTCTCTTTGAATCTTCTTTATCATGCTAGGATTAACAGGAAAAAGCTAAAAATTTCAGAATTGCACCGTGCAATGTGGAGATATTACTGTTTGTGCATTTACAATATTCATTGATTTTTGCCATTGAAAAACATGTTTTTCATATACCAGAAATGTTTGAAGCTACTGACTGAATGAAAGGAGCTGGCATCTCACTCTCTTTGAATCTTCTTTATCATGCTAGGATTAGCAGGAAAAAGCAAAAAATTTCAGAATTGCACCTTGCAATGTGGAGATATTACTGTTTGTGCATTTACAATATTCATTGATTTTTGCCATTGAAAAACATGTTTTTCATATACCAGAAATGTTTGAAGCTACTGACTGAATGAAAGGAGCTGGCATCTCACTCTCTTTGAATCTTCTTTATCATGCTAGGATTAACAGGAAAAAGCTAAAAATTTCAGAATTGCACCGTGCAATGTGGAGATATTACTGTTTGTGCATTTACAATATTCATTGATTTTTGCCATTGAAAAACATGTTTTTCATATACCAGAAATGTTTGAAGCTACTGACTGAATGAAAGGAGCTGGCATCTCACTCTCTTTGAATCTTCTTTATCATGCTAGGATTAGCAGGAAAAAGCAAAAAATTTCAGAATTGCACCTTGCAATGTGGAGATATTACTGTTTGTGCATTTACAATATTCATTGATTTTTGCCATTGAAAAACATGTTTTTCATATACCAGAAATGTTTGAAGCTACTGACTGAATGAAAGGAGCTGGCATCTCACTCTCTTTGAATCTTCTTTATCATGCTAGGATTAACAGGAAAAAGCTAAAAATTTCAGAATTGCACCGTGCAATGTGGAGATATTACTGTTTGTGCATTTACAATATTCATTGATTTTTGCCATTGAAAAACATGTTTTTCATATACCAGAAATGTTTGAAGCTACTGACTGAATGAAAGGAGCTGGCATCTCACTCTCTTTGAATCTTCTTTATCATGCTAGGATTAACAGGAAAAAGCAAAAAATTTCAGAATTGCACCTTGCAATGTGGAGATATTACTGTTTGTGCATTTACAATATTCATTGATTTTTGCCATTGAAAAACATGTTTTTCATATACCAGAAATGTTTGAAGCTACTGACTGAATGAAAGGAGCTGGCATCTCACTCTCTTTGAATCTTCTTTATCATGCTAGGATTAACAGGAAAAAGCTAAAAATTTCAGAATTGCACCGTGCAATGTGGAGATATTACTGTTTGTGCATTTACAATATTCATTGATTTTTGCCATTGAAAAACATGTTTTTCATATACCAGAAATGTTTGAAGCTACTGACTGAATGAAAGGAGCTGGCATCTCACTCTCTTTGAATCTTCTTTATCATGCTAGGATTAGCAGGAAAAAGCAAAAAATTTCAGAATTGCACCTTGCAATGTGGAGATATTACTGTTTGTGCATTTACAATATTCATTGATTTTTGCCATTGAAAAACATGTTTTTCATATACCAGAAATGTTTGAAGCTACTGACTGAATGAAAGGAGCTGGCATCTCACTCTCTTTGAATCTTCTTTATCATGCTAGGATTAACAGGAAAAAGCTAAAAATTTCAGAATTGCACCGTGCAATGTGGAGATATTACTGTTTGTGCATTTACAATATTCATTGATTTTTGCCATTGAAAAACATGTTTTTCATATACCAGAAATGTTTGAAGCTACTGACTGAATGAAAGGAGCTGGCATCTCACTCTCTTTTTGAATCTTCTTTATCATGCTAGGATTAGCAGGAAAAAGCAAAAAATTTCAGAATTGCACCTTGCAATGTGGAGATATTACTGTTTGTGCATTTACAATATTCATTGATTTTTGCCATTGAAAAACGTTTTTCATATACCAGAAATGTTTGAAGCTACTGACTGAATGAAAGGAGCTGGCATCTCACTCTCTTTGAATCTTCTTTATCATGCTAGGATTAACAGGAAAAAGCTAAAAATTTCAGAATTGCACCGTGCAATGTGGAGATATTACTGTTTGTGCATTTACAATATTCATTGATTTTTGCCATTGAAAAACATGTTTTTCATATACCAGAAATGTTTGAAGCTACTGACTGAATGAAAGGAGCTGGCATCTCACTCTCTTTGAATCTTCTTTATCATGCTAGGATTAGCAGGAAAAAGCAAAAAATTTCAGAATTGCACCTTGCAATGTGGAGATATTACTGTTTGTGCATTTACAATATTCATTGATTTTTGCCATTGAAAACATGTTTTTCATATACCAGAAATGTTTGAAGCTACTGACTGAATGAAAGGAGCTGGCATCTCACTCTCTTTGAATCTTCTTTATCATGCTAGGATTAACAGGAAAAAGCTAAAAATTTCAGAATTGCACCGTGCAATGTGGAGATATTACTGTTTGTGCATTTACAATATTCATTGATTTTTGCCATTGAAAAACATGTTTTTCATATACCAGAAATGTTTGAAGCTACTGACTGAATGAAAGGAGCTGGCATCTCACTCTCTTTGAATCTTCTTTATCATGCTAGGATTAGCAGGAAAAAGCAAAAAATTTCAGAATTGCACCTTGCAATGTGGAGATATTACTGTTTGTGCATTTACAATATTCATTGATTTTTGCCATTGAAAAACATGTTTTTCATATACCAGAAATGTTTGAAGCTACTGACTGAATGAAAGGAGCTGGCATCTCACTCTCTTTGAATCTTCTTTATCATGCTAGGATTAGCAGGAAAAAGCAAAAAATTTCAGAATTGCACCTTGCAATGTGGAGATATTACTGTTTGTGCATTTACAATATTCATTGATTTTTGCCATTGAAAAACATGTTTTTCATATACCAGAAATGTTTGAAGCTACTGACTGAATGAAAGGAGCTGGCATCTCACTCTCTTTGAATCTTCTTTATCATGCTAGGATTAGCAGGAAAAAGCAAAAAATTTCAGAATTGCACCGTGCAATGTGGAGATATTACTGTTTGTGCATTTACAATATTCATTGATTTTTGCCATTGAAAAACATGTTTTTCATATACCAGAAATGTTTGAAGCTACTGACTGAATGAAAGGAGCTGGCATCTCACTCTCTTTGAATCTTCTTTATCATGCTAGGATTAGCAGGAAAAAGCAAAAAATTTCAGAATTGCACCGTGCAATGTGGAGATATTACTGTTTGTGCATTTACAATATTCATTGATTTTTGCCATTGAAAAACATGTTTTTCATATACCAGAAATGTTTGAAGCTACTGACTGAATGAAAGGAGCTGGCATCTCACTCTCTTTGAATCTTCTTTATCATGCTAGGATTAACAGGAAAAAGCAAAAAATTTCAGAATTGCACCGTGCAATGTGGAGATATTACTGTTTGTGCATTTACAATATTCATTGATTTTTGCCATTGAAAAACATGTTTTTCATATACCAGAAATGTTTGAAGCTACTGACTGAATGAAAGGAGCTGGCATCTCACTCTCTTTGAATCTTCTTTATCATGCTAGGATTAGCAGGAAAAAGCAAAAAATTTCAGAATTGCACCTTGCAATGTGGAGATATTACTGTTTGTGCATTTACAATATTCATTGATTTTTGCCATTGAAAAACATGTTTTTCATATACCAGAAATGTTTGAAGCTACTGACTGAATGAAAGGAGCTGGCATCTCACTCTCTTTGAATCTTCTTTATCATGCTAGGATTAACAGGAAAAAGCAAAAAATTTCAGAATTGCACCTTGCAATGTGGAGATATTACTGTTTGTGCATTTACATTATTCATTGATTTTTGCCATTGAAAACATGTTTTTCATATACCAGAAATGTTTGAAGCTACTGAATGAATGAAAGGAGCTGGCATCTCACTCTCTTTGAATCTTCTTTATCATGCTAGGATTAGCAGGAAAAAGCAAAAAATTTCAGAATTGCACCGTGCAATGTGGAGATATTACTGTTTGTGCATTTACAATATTCATTGATTTTTGCCATTGAAAAACATGTTTTTCATATACCAGAAATGTTTGAAGCTACTGACTGAATGAAAGAAGCTGGCATCTCACTCTCTTTGAATCTTCTTTATCATGCTAGGATTAACAGGAAAAAGCTAAAAATTTCAGAATTGCACCGTGCAATGTGGAGATATTACTGTTTGTGCATTTACAATATTCATTGATTTTTGCCATTGAAAAACATGTTTTTCATATACCAGAAATGTTTGAAGCTACTGACTGAATGAAAGGAGCTGGCATCTCACTCTCTTTGAATCTTCTTTATCATGCTAGGATTAACAGGAAAAAGCTAAAAATTTCAGAATTGCACCGTGCAATGTGGAGATATTACTGTTTGTGCATTTACAATATTCATTGATTTTTGCCATTGAAAAACATGTTTTTCATATACCAGAAATGTTTGAAGCTACTGACTGAATGAAAGGAGCTGGCATCTCACTCTCTTTGAATCTTCTTTATCATGCTAGGATTAGCAGGAAAAAGCAAAAAATTTCAGAATTGCACCTTGCAATGTGGAGATATTACTGTTTGTGCATTTACAATATTCATTGATTTTTGCCATTGAAAAACATGTTTTTCATATACCAGAAATGTTTGAAGCTACTGACTGAATGAAAGGAGCTGGCATCTCACTCTCTTTGAATCTTCTTTATCATGCTAGGATTAACAGGAAAAAGCAAAAAATTTCAGAATTGCACCTTGCAATGTGGAGATATTACTGTTTGTGCATTTACATTATTCATTGATTTTTGCCATTGAAAAACATGTTTTTCATATACCAGAAATGTTTGAAGCTACTGAATGAATGAAAGGAGCTGGCATCTCACTCTCTTTGAATCTTCTTTATCATGCTAGGATTAGCAGGAAAAAGCAAAAAATTTCAGAATTGCACCGTGCAATGTGGAGATATTACTGTTTGTGCATTTACAATATTCATTGATTTTTGCCATTGAAAAACATGTTTTTCATATACCAGAAATGTTTGAAGCTACTGACTGAATGAAAGAAGCTGGCATCTCACTCTCTTTGAATCTTCTTTATCATGCTAGGATTAACAGGAAAAAGCTAAAAATTTCAGAATTGCACCGTGCAATGTGGAGATATTACTGTTTGTGCATTTACAATATTCATTGATTTTTGCCATTGAAAAACATGTTTTTCATATACCAGAAATGTTTGAAGCTACTGACTGAATGAAAGGAGCTGGCATCTCACTCTCTTTGAATCTTCTTTATCATGCTAGGATTAGCAGGAAAAAGCAAAAAATTTCAGAATTGCACCTTGCAATGTGGAGATATTACTGTTTGTGCATTTACAATATCATTGATTTTTGCCATTGAAAAACATGTTTTTCATATACCAGAAATGTTTGAAGCTACTGACTGAATGAAAGGAGCTGGCATCTCACTCTCTTTGAATCTTCTTTATCATGCTAGGATTAACAGGAAAAAGCTAAAAATTTCAGAATTGCACCGTGCAATGTGGAGATATTACTGTTTGTGCATTTACAATATTCATTGATTTTTGCCATTGAAAAACATGTTTTTCATATACCAGAAATGTTTGAAGCTACTGACTGAATGAAAGGAGCTGGCATCTCACTCTCTTTGAATCTTCTTTATCATGCTAGGATTAACAGGAAAAAGCTAAAAATTTCAGAATTGCACCGTGCAATGTGGAGATATTACTGTTTGTGCATTTACAATATTCATTGATTTTTGCCATTGAAAAACATGTTTTTCATATACCAGAAATGTTTGAAGCTACTGACTGAATGAAAGGAGCTGGCATCTCACTCTCTTTGAATCTTCTTTATCATGCTAGGATTAGCAGGAAAAAGCAAAAAAATTTCAGAATTGCACCTTGCAATGTGGAGATATTACTGTTTGTGCATTTACAATATTCATTGATTTTTGCCATTGAAAAACATGTTTTTCATATACCAGAAATGTTTGAAGCTACTGACTGAATGAAAGGAGCTGGCATCTCACTCTCTTTGAATCTTCTTTATCATGCTAGGATTAACAGGAAAAAGCAAAAAATTTCAGAATTGCACCTTGCAATGTGGAGATATTACTGTTTGTGCATTTACAATATTCATTGATTTTTGCCATTGAAAAACATGTTTTTCATATACCAGAAATGTTTGAAGCTACTGACTGAATGAAAGGAGCTGGCATCTCACTCTCTTTGAATCTTCTTTATCATGCTAGGATTAGCAGGAAAAAGCAAAAAATTTCAGAATTGCACCGTGCAATGTGGAGATATTACTGTTTGTGCATTTACAATATTCATTGATTTTTGCCATTGAAAAACATGTTTTTCATATACCAGAAATGTTTGAAGCTACTGACTGAATGAAAGGAGCTGGCATCTCACTCTCTTTGAATCTTCTTTATCATGCTAGGATTAACAGGAAAAAGCTAAAAATTTCAGAATTGCACCGTGCAATGTGGAGATATTACTGTTTGTGCATTTACAATATTCATTGATTTTTGCCATTGAAAAACATGTTTTTCATATACCAGAAATGTTTGAAGCTACTGACTGAATGAAAGGAGCTGGCATCTCACTCTCTTTGAATCTTCTTTATCATGCTAGGATTAGCAGGAAAAAGCAAAAAATTTCAGAATTGCACCTTGCAATGTGGAGATATTACTGTTTGTGCATTTACAATATTCATTGATTTTTGCCATTGAAAAACATGTTTTTCATATACCAGAAATGTTTGAAGCTACTGACTGAATGAAAGGAGCTGGCATCTCACTCTCTTTGAATCTTCTTTATCATGCTAGGATTAACAGGAAAAAGCAAAAAATTTCAGAATTGCACCTTGCAATGTGGAGATATTACTGTTTGTGCATTTACATTATTCATTGATTTTTGCCATTGAAAAACATGTTTTTCATATACCAGAAATGTTTGAAGCTACTGAATGAATGAAAGGAGCTGGCATCTCACTCTCTTTGAATCTTCTTTATCATGCTAGGATTAGCAGGAAAAAGCAAAAAATTTCAGAATTGCACCGTGCAATGTGGAGATATTACTGTTTGTGCATTTACAATATTCATTGATTTTTGCCATTGAAAAACATGTTTTTCATATACCAGAAATGTTTGAAGCTACTGACTGAATGAAAGAAGCTGGCATCTCACTCTCTTTGAATCTTCTTTATCATGCTAGGATTAACAGGAAAAAGCTAAAAATTTCAGAATTGCACCGTGCAATGTGGAGATATTACTGTTTGTGCATTTACAATATTCATTGATTTTTGCCATTGAAAAACATGTTTTTCATATACCAGAAATGTTTGAAGCTACTGACTGAATGAAAGGAGCTGGCATCTCACTCTCTTTGAATCTTCTTTATCATGCTAGGATTAGCAGGAAAAAGCAAAAAATTTCAGAATTGCACCTTGCAATGTGGAGATATTACTGTTTGTGCATTTACAATATTCATTGATTTTTGCCATTGAAAAACATGTTTTTCATATACCAGAAATGTTTGAAGCTACTGACTGAATGAAAGGAGCTGGCATCTCACTCTCTTTGAATCTTCTTTATCATGCTAGGATTAACAGGAAAAAGCTAAAAATTTCAGAATTGCACCGTGCAATGTGGAGATATTACTGTTTGTGCATTTACAATATTCATTGATTTTTGCCATTGAAAAACATGTTTTTCATATACCAGAAATGTTTGAAGCTACTGACTGAATGAAAGGAGCTGGCATCTCACTCTCTTTGAATCTTCTTTATCATGCTAGGATTAGCAGGAAAAAGCAAAAAATTTCAGAATTGCACCTTGCAATGTGGAGATATTACTGTTTGTGCATTTACAATATTCATTGATTTTTGCCATTGAAAAACATGTTTTTCATATACCAGAAATGTTTGAAGCTACTGACTGAATGAAAGGAGCTGGCATCTCACTCTCTTTGAATCTTCTTTATCATGCTAGGATTAACAGGAAAAAGCTAAAAATTTCAGAATTGCACCGTGCAATGTGGAGATATTACTGTTTGTGCATTTACAATATTCATTGATTTTTGCCATTGAAAAACATGTTTTTCATATACCAGAAATGTTTGAAGCTACTGACTGAATGAAAGGAGCTGGCATCTCACTCTCTTTGAATCTTCTTTATCATGCTAGGATTAGCAGGAAAAAGCAAAAAATTTCAGAATTGCACCTTGCAATGTGGAGATATTACTGTTTGTGCATTTACAATATTCATTGATTTTTGCCATTGAAAAACATGTTTTTCATATACCAGAAATGTTTGAAGCTACTGACTGAATGAAAGGAGCTGGCATCTCACTCTCTTTGAATCTTCTTTATCATGCTAGGATTAACAGGAAAAAGCTAAAAATTTCAGAATTGCACCGTGCAATGTGGAGATATTACTGTTTGTGCATTTACAATATTCATTGATTTTTGCCATTGAAAAACATGTTTTTCATATACCAGAAATGTTTGAAGCTACTGACTGAATGAAAGGAGCTGGCATCTCACTCTCTTTGAATCTTCTTTATCATGCTAGGATTAGCAGGAAAAAGCAAAAAATTTCAGAATTGCACCTTGCAATGTGGAGATATTACTGTTTGTGCATTTACAATATTCATTGATTTTTGCCATTGAAAAACATGTTTTTCATATACCAGAAATGTTTGAAGCTACTGACTGAATGAAAGGAGCTGGCATCTCACTCTCTTTGAATCTTCTTTATCATGCTAGGATTAACAGGAAAAAGCAAAAAATTTCAGAATTGCACCTTGCAATGTGGAGATATTACTGTTTGTGCATTTACAATATTCATTGATTTTTGCCATTGAAAAACATGTTTTTCATATACCAGAAATGTTTGAAGCTACTGACTGAATGAAAGGAGCTGGCATCTCACTCTCTTTGAATCTTCTTTATCATGCTAGGATTAGCAGGAAAAAGCAAAAAATTTCAGAATTGCACCGTGCAATGTGGAGATATTACTGTTTGTGCATTTACAATATTCATTGATTTTTGCCATTGAAAAACATGTTTTTCATATACCAGAAATGTTTGAAGCTACTGACTGAATGAAAGGAGCTGGCATCTCACTCTCTTTGAATCTTCTTTATCATGCTAGGATTAACAGGAAAAAGCTAAAAATTTCAGAATTGCACCGTGCAATGTGGAGATATTACTGTTTGTGCATTTACAATATTCATTGATTTTTGCCATTGAAAAACATGTTTTTCATATACCAGAAATGTTTGAAGCTACTGACTGAATGAAAGGAGCTGGCAACTCACTCTCTTTGAATCTTCTTTATCATGCTAGGATTAGCAGGAAAAAGCAAAAAATTTCAGAATTGCACCTTGCAATGTGGAGATATTACTGTTTGTGCATTTACAATATTCATTGATTTTTGCCATTGAAAAACATGTTTTTCATATACCAGAAATGTTTGAAGCTACTGACTGAATGAAAGGAGCTGGCATCTCACTCTCTTTGAATCTTCTTTATCATGCTAGGATTAACAGGAAAAAGCAAAAAATTTCAGAATTGCACCTTGCAATGTGGAGATATTACTGTTTGTGCATTTACATTATTCATTGATTTTTGCCATTGAAAAACATGTTTTTCATATACCAGAAATGTTTGAAGCTACTGACTGAATGAAAGAAGCTGGCATCTCACTCTCTTTGAATCTTCTTTATCATGCTAGGATTAACAGGAAAAAGCTAAAAATTTCAGAATTGCACCGTGCAATGTGGAGATATTACTGTTTGTGCATTTACAATATTCATTGATTTTTGCCATTGAAAAACATGTTTTTCATATACCAGAAATGTTTGAAGCTACTGACTGAATGAAAGGAGCTGGCATCTCACTCTCTTTGAATCTTCTTTATCATGCTAGGATTAGCAGGAAAAAGCAAAAAATTTCAGAATTGCACCTTGCAATGTGGAGATATTACTGTTTGTGCATTTACAATATTCATTGATTTTTGCCATTGAAAAACATGTTTTTCATATACCAGAAATGTTTGAAGCTACTGACTGAATGAAAGGAGCTGGCATCTCACTCTCTTTGAATCTTCTTTATCATGCTAGGATTAACAGGAAAAAGCTAAAAATTTCAGAATTGCACCGTGCAATGTGGAGATATTACTGTTTGTGCATTTACAATATTCATTGATTTTTGCCATTGAAAAACATGTTTTTCATATACCAGAAATGTTTGAAGCTACTGACTGAATGAAAGGAGCTGGCATCTCACTCTCTTTGAATCTTCTTTATCATGCTAGGATTAGCAGGAAAAAGCAAAAAATTTCAGAATTGCACCTTGCAATGTGGAGATATTACTGTTTGTGCATTTACAATATTCATTGATTTTTGCCATTGAAAAACATGTTTTTCATATACCAGAAATGTTTGAAGCTACTGACTGAATGAAAGGAGCTGGCATCTCACTCTCTTTGAATCTTCTTTATCATGCTAGGATTAACAGGAAAAAGCTAAAAATTTCAGAATTGCACCGTGCAATGTGGAGATATTACTGTTTGTGCATTTACAATATTCATTGATTTTTGCCATTGAAAAACATGTTTTTCATATACCAGAAATGTTTGAAGCTACTGACTGAATGAAAGGAGCTGGCATCTCACTCTCTTTGAATCTTCTTTATCATGCTAGGATTAGCAGGAAAAAGCAAAAAATTTCAGAATTGCACCTTGCAATGTGGAGATATTACTGTTTGTGCATTTACAATATTCATTGATTTTTGCCATTGAAAAACATGTTTTTCATATACCAGAAATGTTTGAAGCTACTGACTGAATGAAAGGAGCTGGCATCTCACTCTCTTTGAATCTTCTTTATCATGCTAGGATTAACAGGAAAAAGCTAAAAATTTCAGAATTGCACCGTGCAATGTGGAGATATTACTGTTTGTGCATTTACAATATTCATTGATTTTTGCCATTGAAAAACATGTTTTTCATATACCAGAAATGTTTGAAGCTACTGACTGAATGAAAGGAGCTGGCATCTCACTCTCTTTGAATCTTCTTTATCATGCTAGGATTAGCAGGAAAAAGCAAAAAATTTCAGAATTGCACCTTGCAATGTGGAGATATTACTGTTTGTGCATTTACAATATTCATTGATTTTTGCCATTGAAAAACATGTTTTTCATATACCAGAAATGTTTGAAGCTACTGACTGAATGAAAGGAGCTGGCATCTCACTCTCTTTGAATCTTCTTTATCATGCTAGGATTAACAGGAAAAAGCAAAAAATTTCAGAATTGCACCTTGCAATGTGGAGATATTACTGTTTGTGCATTTACAATATTCATTGATTTTTGCCATTGAAAAACATGTTTTTCATATACCAGAAATGTTTGAAGCTACTGACTGAATGAAAGGAGCTGGCATCTCACTCTCTTTGAATCTTCTTTATCATGCTAGGATTAGCAGGAAAAAGCAAAAAATTTCAGAATTGCACCGTGCAATGTGGAGATATTACTGTTTGTGCATTTACAATATTCATTGATTTTTGCCATTGAAAAACATGTTTTTCATATACCAGAAATGTTTGAAGCTACTGACTGAATGAAAGGAGCTGGCATCTCACTCTCTTTGAATCTTCTTTATCATGCTAGGATTAACAGGAAAAAGCTAAAAATTTCAGAATTGCACCGTGCAATGTGGAGATATTACTGTTTGTGCATTTACAATATTCATTGATTTTTGCCATTGAAAAACATGTTTTTCATATACCAGAAATGTTTGAAGCTACTGACTGAATGAAAGGAGCTGGCATCTCACTCTCTTTGAATCTTCTTTATCATGCTAGGATTAGCAGGAAAAAGCAAAAAATTTCAGAATTGCACCTTGCAATGTGGAGATATTACTGTTTGTGCATTTACAATATTCATTGATTTTTGCCATTGAAAAACATGTTTTTCATATACCAGAAATGTTTGAAGCTACTGACTGAATGAAAGGAGCTGGCATCTCACTCTCTTTGAATCTTCTTTATCATGCTAGGATTAACAGGAAAAAGCAAAAAATTTCAGAATTGCACCTTGCAATGTGGAGATATTACTGTTTGTGCATTTACATTATTCATTGATTTTTGCCATTGAAAAACATGTTTTTCATATACCAGAAATGTTTGAAGCTACTGACTGAATGAAAGGAGCTGGCATCTCACTCTCTTTGAATCTTCTTTATCATGCTAGGATTAGCAGGAAAAAGCAAAAAATTTCAGAATTGCACCGTGCAATGTGGAGATATTACTGTTTGTGCATTTACAATATTCATTGATTTTTGCCATTGAAAAACATGTTTTTCATATACCAGAAATGTTTGAAGCTACTGACTGAATGAAAGAAGCTGGCATCTCACTCTCTTTGAATCTTCTTTATCATGCTAGGATTAACAGGAAAAAGCTAAAAATTTCAGAATTGCACCGTGCAATGTGGAGATATTACTGTTTGTGCATTTACAATATTCATTGATTTTTGCCATTGAAAAACATGTTTTTCATATACCAGAAATGTTTGAAGCTACTGACTGAATGAAAGGAGCTGGCATCTCACTCTCTTTGAATCTTCTTTATCATGCTAGGATTAGCAGGAAAAAGCAAAAAATTTCAGAATTGCACCTTGCAATGTGGAGATATTACTGTTTGTGCATTTACAATATTCATTGATTTTTGCCATTGAAAAACATGTTTTTCATATACCAGAAATGTTTGAAGCTACTGACTGAATGAAAGGAGCTGGCATCTCACTCTCTTTGAATCTTCTTTATCATGCTAGGATTAACAGGAAAAAGCTAAAAATTTCAGAATTGCACCGTGCAATGTGGAGATATTACTGTTTGTGCATTTACAATATTCATTGATTTTTGCCATTGAAAAACATGTTTTTCATATACCAGAAATGTTTGAAGCTACTGACTGAATGAAAGGAGCTGGCATCTCACTCTCTTTGAATCTTCTTTATCATGCTAGGATTAGCAGGAAAAAGCAAAAAATTTCAGAATTGCACCTTGCAATGTGGAGATATTACTGTTTGTGCATTTACAATATTCATTGATTTTTGCCATTGAAAAACATGTTTTTCATATACCAGAAATGTTTGAAGCTACTGACTGAATGAAAGGAGCTGGCATCTCACTCTCTTTGAATCTTCTTTATCATGCTAGGATTAACAGGAAAAAGCTAAAAATTTCAGAATTGCACCGTGCAATGTGGAGATATTACTGTTTGTGCATTTACAATATTCATTGATTTTTGCCATTGAAAAACATGTTTTTCATATACCAGAAATGTTTGAAGCTACTGACTGAATGAAAGGAGCTGGCATCTCACTCTCTTTGAATCTTCTTTATCATGCTAGGATTAGCAGGAAAAAGCAAAAAATTTCAGAATTGCACCTTGCAATGTGGAGATATTACTGTTTGTGCATTGCAAGGTGCAATTCTGAAATTTTTTGCTTTTTCCTGCTCCTCTTAGCATGATAAAGAAGATTCAAAGAGAGTGAGATGCCAGCTCCTTTCATTCAGTCAGTAGCTTCAATCATTTCTGGACGTTTTTCAATGGCAAAAATCAATGAATATTGTAAATGCACAAACAGTAATTTCTCCGCATTGCAAGGTGCAATTCTGAAATTTTTTGCTTTTTCCTGCTCCTCTTAGCATGATAAAGAAGATTCAAAGAGAGTGAGATGCCAGCTCCTTTCATTCAGTCAGTAGCTTCAATCATTTCTGGACGTTTTTCAATGGCAAAAATCAATGAATATTGTAAATGCACAAACAGTAATTTCTCCGCATTGCAAGGTGCAATTCTGAAATTTTTTGCTTTTTCCTGCTCCTCTTAGCATGACAAAGAAGATTCAAAAAGAGTAAGATGCCAGCTCCTTTCATTCAGTCAGTAGCTTCAATCATTTCTGGTATATGAATAACATGATGTTTTTCAATGGCAAAAATCAATGAATATTGTAAATGCACAAACAGTAATTTCTCCGCATTGCAAGGTGCAATTCTGAAATTTTTTGCTTTTTCCTGCTCCTCTTAGCATGATAAAGAAGATTCAAAGAGAGTGAGATGCCAGCTCCTTTCATTCAGTCAGTAGCTTCAATCATTTCTGGACGTTTTTCAATGGCAAAAATCAATGAATATTGTAAATGCACAAACAGTAATTTCTCCGCATTGCAAGGTGCAATTCTGAAATTTTTTGCTTTTTCCTGCTCCTCTTAGCATGATAAAGAAGATTCAAAGAGAGTGAGATGCCAGCTCCTTTCATTCAGTCAGTAGCTTCAATCATTTCTGGACGTTTTTCAATGGCAAAAATCAATGAATATTGTAAATGCACAAACAGTAATTTCTCCGCATTGCAAGGTGCAATTCTGAAATTTTTTGCTTTTTCCTGCTCCTCTTAGCATGATAAAGAAGATTCAAAGAGAGTGAGATGCCAGCTCCTTTCATTCAGTCAGTAGCTTCAAACATTTCTGGTATATGAATAACATGATGTTTTTCAATGGCAAAAATCAATGAATATTGTAAAAGCACAAACAGTAATTTCTCCGCATTGCAAGGTGCAATTCTGAAATTTTTTGCTTTTTCCTGCTCCTCTTAGCATGATAAAGAAGATTCAAAGAGAGTGAGATGCCAGCTCCTTTCATTCAGTCAGTAGCTTCAATCATTTCTGGACGTTTTTCAATGGCAAAAATCAATGAATATTGTAAATGCACAAACAGTAATTTCTCCGCATTGCAAGGTGCAATTCTGAAATTTTTTGCTTTTTCCTGCTCCTCTTAGCATGATAAAGAAGATTCAAAGAGAGTGAGATGCCAGCTCCTTTCATTCAGTCAGTAGCTTCAATCATTTCTGGTATATGAATAACATGATGTTTTTCAATGGCAAAAATCAATTGATATTGTAAATGCACAAACAGTAATTTCTCCGCATTGCAAGTTGCAATTCTGAAATTTTTTGCTTTTTCCTGCTCCTCTTAGCATGATAAAGAAGATTCAAAGAGAGTGAGATGCCAGCTCCTTTCATTCAGTCAGTAGCTTCAATCATTTCTGGACGTTTTTCAATGGCAAAAATCAATGAATATTGTAAATGCACAAACAGTAATTTCTCCGCATTGCGAGGTGCAATTCTGAAATTTTTTGCTTTTTCCTGCTCCTCTTAGCATGATAAAGAAGATTCAAAGAGAGTGAGATGCCAGCTCCTTTCATTCAGTCAGTAGCTTCAATCATTTCTGGACGTTTTTCAATGGCAAAAATCAATGAATATTGTAAATGCACAAACAGTAATTTCTCCGCATTGCAAGGTGCAATTCTGAAATTTTTTGCTTTTTCCTGCTCCTCTTAGCATGATAAAGAAGATTCAAAGATAGTGAGATGCCAGCTCCTTTCATTCAGTCAGTAGCTTCAAACATTTCTGGTATATGAATAACATGATGTTTTTCAATGGCAAAAATCAATGAATATTGTAAAAGCACAAACAGTAATTTCTCCGCATTGCAAGGTGCAATTCTGAAATTTTTTGCTTTTTCCTGCTCCTCTTAGCATGATAAAGAAGATTCAACGAGAGTGAGATGCCAGCTCCTTTCATTCAGTCAGTAGCTTCAATCATTTCTGGACGTTTTTCAATGGCAAAAATCAATGAATATTGTAAATGCACAAACAGTAATTTCTCCGCATTGCAAGGTGCAATTCTGAAATTTTTTGCTTTTTCCTGCTCCTCTTAGCATGATAAAGAAGATTCAAAGAGAGTGAGATGCCAGCTCCTTTCATTCAGTCAGTAGCTTCAATCATTTCTGGACGTTTTTCAATGGCAAAAATCAATGAATATTGTAAATGCACAAACAGTAATTTCTCCGCATTGCAAGGTGCAATTCTGAAATTTTTTGCTTTTTCCTGCTCCTCTTAGCATGATAAAGAAGATTCAAAGAGAGTGAGATGCCAGCTCCTTTCATTCAGTCAGTAGCTTCAAACATTTCTGGTATATGAATAACATGATGTTTTTCAATGGCAAAAATCAATGAATATTGTAAAAGCACAAACAGTAATTTCTCCGCATTGCAAGGTGCAATTCTGAAATTTTTTGCTTTTTCCTGCTCCTCTTAGCATGATAAAGAAGATTCAAAGAGAGTGAGATGCCAGCTCCTTTCATTCAGTCAGTAGCTTCAATCATTTCTGGACGTTTTTCAATGGCAAAAATCAATGAATATTGTAAATGCACAAACAGTAATTTCTCCGCATTGCAAGGTGCAATTCTGAAATTTTTTGCTTTTTCCTGCTCCTCTTAGCATGATAAAGAAGATTCAAAGAGAGTGAGATGCCAGCTCCTTTCATTCAGTCAGTAGCTTCAATCATTTCTGGTATATGAATAACATGATGTTTTTCAATGGCAAAAATCAATGAATATTGTAAATGCACAAACAGTAATTTCTCCGCATCGCAAGTTGCAATTCTGAAATTTTTTGCTTTTTCCTGCTCCTCTTAGCATGATAAAGAAGATTCAAAGAGAGTGAGATGCCAGCTCCTTTCATTCAGTCAGTAGCTTCAATCATTTCTGGACGTTTTTCAATGGCAAAAATCAATGAATATTGTAAATGCACAAACAGTAATTTCTCCGCATTGCAAGGTGCAATTCTGAAATTTTTTGCTTTTTCCTGCTCCTCTTAGCATGATAAAGAAGATTCAAAGAGAGTGAGATGCCAGCTCCATTCATTCAGTCAGTAGCTTCAATCATTTCTGGACGTTTTTCAATGGCAAAAATCAATGAATATTGTAAATGCACAAACAGTAATTTCTCCGCATTGCAAGGTGCAATTCTGAAATTTTTTGCTTTTTCCTGCTCCTCTTAGCATGATAAAGAAGATTCAAAGAGAGTGAGATGCCAGCTCCTTTCATTCAGTCAGTAGCTTCAAACATTTCTGGTATATGAATAACATGATGTTTTTCAATGGCAAAAATCAATGAATATTGTAAAAGCACAAACAGTAATTTCTCCGCATTGCAAGGTGCAATTCTGAAATTTTTTGCTTTTTCCTGCTCCTCTTAGCATGATAAAGAAGATTCAAAGAGAGTGAGATGCCAGCTCCTTTCATTCAGTCAGTAGCTTCAATCATTTCTGGACGTTTTTCAATGGCAAAAATCAATGAATATTGTAAATGCACAAACAGTAATTTCTCCGCATTGCAAGGTGCAATTCTGAAATTTTTTGCTTTTTCCTGCTCCTCTTAGCATGATAAAGAAGATTCAAAGAGAGTGAGATGCCAGCTCCTTTCATTCAGTCAGTAGCTTCAATCATTTCTGGTATATGAATAACATGATGTTTTTCAATGGCAAAAATCAATGAATATTGTAAATGCACAAACAGTAATTTCTCCACATTGCAAGGTGCAATTCTGAAATTTTTTGCTTTTTCCTGCTCCTCTTAGCATGATAAAGAAGATTCAAAGAGAGTGAGATGCCAGCTCCTTTCATTCAGTCAGTAGCTTCAATCATTTCTGGACGTTTTTCAATGGCAAAAATCAATGAATATTGTAAATGCACAAACAGTAATTTCTCTGCATTGCAAGGTGCAATTCTGAAATTTTTTGCTTTTTCCTGCTCCTCTTAGCATGATAAAGAAGATTCAAAGAGAGCGAGATGCCAGCTCCTTTCATTCAGTCAGTAGCTTCAATCATTTCTGGTATATGAATAACATGATGTTTTTCAATGGCAAAAATCAATGAATATTGTAAATGCACAAACAGTAATTTCTACGCATTGCAGGGTGCAATTCTGAAATTTTTTGCTTTTTCCTGCTCCTCTTAGCATGATAAAGAAGATTCAAAGAGAGTGAGATGCCAGCTCCTTTCATTCAGTCAGTAGCTTCAATCATTTCTGGACGTTTTTCAATGGCAAAAATCAATGAATATTGTAAATGCACAAACAGTAATTTCTCCGCATTGCAAGGTGCAATTCTGAAATTTTTTGCTTTTTCCTGCTCCTCTTAGCATGATAAAGAAGATTCAAAGAGAGTGAGATGCCAGCTCCTTTCATTCAGTCAGTAGCTTCAATCATTTCTGGACGTTTTTCAATGGCAAAAATCAATGAATATTGTAAATGCACAAACAGTAATTTCTCCGCATTGCAAGGTGCAATTCTGAAATTTTTTGCTTTTTCCTGCTCCTCTTAGCATGATAAAGAAGATTCAAAGAGAGTGAGATGCCAGCTCCTTTCATTCAGTCAGTAGCTTCAATCATTTCTGGTATATGAATAACATGATGTTTTTCAATGGCAAAAATCAATGAATATTGTAAATGCACAAACAGTAATTTCTCCGCATTGCAAGGTGCAATTCTGAAATTTTTTTCTTTTTCCTGCTCCTCTTAGCATGATAAAGAAGATTCAAAGAGAGTGAGATGCCAGCTCCTTTCATTCAGTCAGCAGCTTCAATCATTTCTGGACATTTTTCAATGGCAAAAATCAATGAATATTGTAAATGCACAAACAGTAATTTCTCCGCATTGCAAGGTGCAATTCTGAAATTTTTTGCTTTTTCCTGCTCCTCTTAGCATGATAAAGAAGATTCAAAGAGAGTGAGATGCCAGCTCCTTTCATTCAGTCAGTAGCTTCAAACATTTCTGGTATATGAATAACATGATGTTTTTCAATGGCAAAAATCAATGAATATTGTAAAAGCACAAACAGTAATTTCTCCGCATTGCAAGGTGCAATTCTGAAATTTTTTGCTTTTTCCTGCTCCTCTTAGCATGATAAAGAAGATTCAAAGAGAGTGAGATGCCAGCTCCTTTCATTCAGTCAGTAGCTTCAATCATTTCTGGACGTTTTTCAATGGCAAAAATCAATGAATATTGTAAATGCACAAACAGTAATTTCTCCGCATTGCAAGGTGCAATTCTGAAATTTTTTGCTTTTTCCTGCTCCTCTTAGCATGATAAAGAAGATTCAAAGAGAGTGAGATGCCAGCTCCTTTCATTCAGTCAGTAGCTTCAATCATTTCTGGTATATGAATAACATGATGTTTTTCAATGGCAAAAATCAATGAATATTGTAAATGCACAAACAGTAATTTCTCCACATTGCAAGGTGCAATTCTGAAATTTTTTGCTTTTTCCTGCTCCTCTTAGCATGATAAAGAAGATTCAAAGAGAGTGAGATGCCAGCTCCTTTCATTCAGTCAGTAGCTTCAATCATTTCTGGACGTTTTTCAATGGCAAAAATCAATGAATATTGTAAATGCACAAACAGTAATTTCTCTGCATTGCAAGGTGCAATTCTGAAATTTTTTGCTTTTTCCTGCTCCTCTTAGCATGATAAAGAAGATTCAAAGAGAGCGAGATGCCAGCTCCTTTCATTCAGTCAGTAGCTTCAATCATTTCTGGTATATGAATAACATGATGTTTTTCAATGGCAAAAATCAATGAATATTGTAAATGCACAAACAGTAATTTCTACGCATTGCAGGGTGCAATTCTGAAATTTTTTGCTTTTTCCTGCTCCTCTTAGCATGATAAAGAAGATTCAAAGAGAGTGAGATGCCAGCTCCTTTCATTCAGTCAGTAGCTTCAATCATTTCTGGACGTTTTTCAATGGCAAAAATCAATGAATATTGTAAATGCACAAACAGTAATTTCTCCGCATTGCAAGGTGCAATTCTGAAATTTTTTGCTTTTTCCTGCTCCTCTTAGCATGATAAAGAAGATTCAAAGAGAGTGAGATGCCAGCTCCTTTCATTCAGTCAGTAGCTTCAATCATTTCTGGACGTTTTTCAATGGCAAAAATCAATGAATATTGTAAATGCACAAACAGTAATTTCTCCGCATTGCAAGGTGCAATTCTGAAATTTTTTGCTTTTTCCTGCTCCTCTTAGCATGATAAAGAAGATTCAAAGAGAGTGAGATGCCAGCTCCTTTCATTCAGTCAGTAGCTTCAATCATTTCTGGTATATGAATAACATGATGTTTTTCAATGGCAAAAATCAATGAATATTGTAAATGCACAAACAGTAATTTCTCCGCATTGCAAGGTGCAATTCTGAAATTTTTTTCTTTTTCCTGCTCCTCTTAGCATGATAAAGAAGATTCAAAGAGAGTGAGATGCCAGCTCCTTTCATTCAGTCAGCAGCTTCAATCATTTCTGGACATTTTTCAATGGCAAAAATCAATGAATATTGTAAATGCACAAACAGTAATTTCTCCGCATTGCAAGGTGCAATTCTGAAATTTTTTGCTTTTTCCTGCTCCTCTTAGCATGATAAAGAAGATTCAAAGAGAGTGAGATGCCAGCTCCTTTCATTCAGTCAGTAGCTTCAAACATTTCTGGTATATGAATAACATGATGTTTTTCAATGGCAAAAATCAATGAATATTGTAAAAGCACAAACAGTAATTTCTCCGCATTGCAAGGTGCAATTCTGAAATTTTTTGCTTTTTCCTGCTCCTCTTAGCATGATAAAGAAGATTCAAAGAGAGTGAGATGCCAGCTCCTTTCATTCAGTCAGTAGCTTCAATCATTTCTGGACGTTTTTCAATGGCAAAAATCAATGAATATTGTAAATGCACAAACAGTAATTTCTCCGCATTGCAAGGTGCAATTCTGAAATTTTTTGCTTTTTCCTGCTCCTCTTAGCATGATAAAGAAGATTCAAAGAGAGTGAGATGCCAGCTCCTTTCATTCAGTCAGTAGCTTCAATCATTTCTGGTATATGAATAACATGATGTTTTTCAATGGCAAAAATCAATGAATATTGTAAATGCACAAACAGTAATTTCTCCGCATTGCAAGGTGCAATTCTGAAATTTTTTGCTTTTTCCTGCTCCTCTTAGCATGATAAAGAAGATTCAAAGAGAGTGAGATGCCAGCTCCTTTCATTCAGTCAGTAGCTTCAATCATTTCTGGACGTTTTTCAATGGCAAAAATCAATGAATATTGTAAATGCACAAACAGTAATTTCTCCGCATTGCAAGGTGCAATTCTGAAATTTTTTGCTTTTTCCTGCTCCTCTTTGCATGATAAAGAAGATTCAAAGAGAGTGAGATGCCAGCTCCTTTCATTCAGTCAGTAGCTTCAATCATTTCTGGTATATGAATAACATGATGTTTTTCAATGGCAAAAATCAATGAATATTGTAAATGCACAAACAGTAATTTCTCCGCATTGCAAGGTGCAATTCTGAAATTTTTGGCTTTTTCCTGCTCCTCTTAGCATGATAAAGAAGATTCAAAGAGAGTGAGATGCCAGCTCCTTTCATTCAGTCAGTAGCTTCAATCATTTCTGGATGTTTTTCAATGGCAAAAATCAATGAATATTGTAAATGCACAAACAGTAATTTCTCCGCATTGCAAGGTGCAATTCTGAAATTTCTTGCATTTTCCTGCTCCTCTTAGCATGATAAAGAAGATTCAAAGAGAGTGAGATGCCAGCTCCTTTCATTCAGTCAGTAGCTTCAATCATTTCTGGACGTTTTTCAATGGCAAAAATCAATGAATATTGTAAATGCACAAACAGTAATTTCTCCGCATTGCAAGGTGCAATTCTGAAATTTTTTGCTTTTTCCTGCTCCTCTTAGCATGATAAAGAAGATTCAAAGAGAGTGAGATGCCAGCTCCTTTCATTCAGTCAGTAGCTTCAAACATTTCTGGTATATGAATAACATGATGTTTTTCAATGGCAAAAATCAATGAATATTGTAAATGCACAAACAGTAATTTCTCCGCATTGCAAGGTGCAATTCTGAAATTTTTTGCTTTTTCCTGCTCCTCTTAGCATGATAAAGAAGATTCAAAGAGAGTGAGATGCCAGCTCCTTTCATTCAGTCAGTAGCTTCAATCATTTCTGGACGTTTTTCAATGGCAAAAATCAATGAATATTGTAAATGCACAAACAGTAATTTCTCCGCATTGCAAGGTGCAATTCTGAAATTTTTTGCTTTTTCCTGCTCCTCTTAGCATGATAAAGAAGATTAAAAGAGAGTGAGATGCCAGCTTCTTTCATTCAGTCAGTAGCTTCAAACATTTCTGGGATATGAATAACATGATGTTTTTCAATGGCAAAAATTAATGAATATTGTAAATGCACAAACAGTAATTTCTCCGCATTGCAAGGTGCAATTCTGAAATTTTTTGCTTTTTCCTGCTCCTCTTAGCATGATAAAGAAGATTCAAAGAGAGTGAGATGCCAGCTCCTTTCATTCAGTCAGTAGCTTCAATCATTTCTGGACGTTTTTCAATGGCAAAAATCAATGAATATTGTAAATGCACAAACAGTAATTTCTCCGCATTGCAAGGTGCAATTCTGAAATTTTTTGCTTTTTCCTGCTCCTCTTAGCATGATAAAGAAGATTCAAAGAGAGTGAGATGCCAGCTCCTTTCATTCAGTCAGTAGCTTCAATCATTTCTGGACGTTTTTCAATGGCAAAAATCAATGAATATTGTAAATGCACAAACAGTAATTTCTCCGCATTGCAAGGTGCAATTCTGAAATTTTTTGCTTTTTCCTGCTCCTCTTAGCATGATAAAGAAGATTCAAAGAGAGTGAGATGCCAGCTCCTTTCATTCAGTCAGTAGCTTCAATCATTTCTGGTATATGAATAACATGATGTTTTTCAATGGCAAAAATCAATGAATATTGTAAATGCACAAACAGTAATTTCTCCGCATTGCAAGTTGCAATTCTGAAATTTTTTGCTTTTTCCTGCTCCTCTTAGCATGATAAAGAAGATTCAAAGAGAGTGAGATGCCAGCTCCTTTCATTCAGTCAGTAGCTTCAATCATTTCTGGACGTTTTTCAATGGCAAAAATCAATGAATATTGTAAATGCACAAACAGTAATTTCTCCGCATTGCAAGGTGCAATTCTGAAATTTTTTGCTTTTTCCTGCTCCTCTTAGCATGATAAAGAAGATTCAAAGAGAGTGAGATGCCAGCTCCTTTCATTCAGTCAGTAGCTTCAATCATTTCTGGACGTTTTTCAATGGCAAAAATCAATGAATATTGTAAATGCACAAACAGTAATTTCTCCGCATTGCAAGGTGCAATTCTGAAATTTTTTGCTTTTTCCTGCTCCTCTTAGCATGATAAAGAAGATTCAAAGAGAGTGAGATGCCAGCTCCTTTCATTCAGTCAGTAGCTTCAAACATTTCTGGTATATGAATAACATGATGTTTTTCAATGGCAAAAATCAATGAATATTGTAAATGCACAAACAGTAATTTCTCCGCATTGCAAGGTGCAATTCTGAAATTTTTTGCTTTTTCCTGCTCCTCTTAGCATGATAAAGAAGATTCAAAGAGAGTGAGATGCCAGCTCCTTTCATTCAGTCAGTAGCTTCAATCATTTCTGGACGTTTTTCAATGGCAAAAATCAATGAATATTGTAAATGCACAAACAGTAATTTCTCCGCATTGCAAGGTGCAATTCTGAAATTTTTTGCTTTTTCCTGCTCCTCTTAGCATGATAAAGAAGATTCAAAGAGAGTGAGATGCCAGCTTCTTTCATTCAGTCAGTAGCTTCAAACATTTCTGGGATATGAATAACATGATGTTTTTCAATGGCAAAAATTAATGAATATTGTAAATGCACAAACAGTAATTTCTCCGCATTGCAAGGTGCAATTCTGAAATTTTTTGCTTTTTCCTGCTCCTCTTAGCATGATAAAGAAGATTCAAAGAGAGTGAGATGCCAGCTCCTTTCATTCAGTCAGTAGCTTCAATCATTTCTGGATGTTTTTCAATGGCAAAAATCAATGAATATTGTAAATGCACAAACAGTAATTTCTCCGCATTGCAAGGTGCAATTCTGAAATTTTTTGCTTTTTCCTGCTCCTCTTAGCATGATAAAGAAGATTCAAAGAGAGTGAGATGCCAGCTCCTTTCATTCAGTCAGTAGCTTCAATCATTTCTGGACGTTTTTCAATGGCAAAAATCAATGAATATTGTAAATGCACAAACAGTAATTTCTCCGCATTGCAAGGTGCAATTCTGAAATTTTTTGCTTTTTCCTGCTCCTCTTAGCATGATAAAGAAGATTCAAAGAGAGTGAGAAGCCAGCTCCTTTCATTCAGTCAGTAGCTTCAATCATTTCTGGTATATGAATAACATGATGTTTTTCAATGGCAAAAATCAATGAATATTGTAAATGCACAAACAGTAATTTCTCCGCATTGCAAGTTGCAATTCTGAAATTTTTTGCTTTTTCCTGCTCCTCTTAGCATGATAAAGAAGATTCAAAGAGAGTGAGATGCCAGCTCCTTTCATTCAGTCAGTAGCTTCAATCATTTCTGGACGTTTTTCAATGGCAAAAATCAATGAATATTGTAAATGCACAAACAGTAATTTCTCCGCATTGCAAGGTGCAATTCTGAAATTTTTTGCTTTTTCCTGCTCCTCTTAGCATGATAAAGAAGATTCAAAGAGAGTGAGATGCCAGCTCCTTTCATTCAGTCAGTAGCTTCAATCATTTCTGGACGTTTTTCAATGGCAAAAATCAATGAATATTGTAAATGCACAAACAGTAATTTCTCCGCATTGCAAGGTGCAATTCTGAAATTTTTTGCTTTTTCCTGCTCCTCTTAGCATGATAAAGAAGATTCAAAGAGAGTGAGATGCCAGCTCCTTTCATTCAGTCAGTAGCTTCAAACATTTCTGGTATATGAATAACATGATGTTTTTCAATGGCAAAAATCAATGAATATTGTAAAAGCACAAACAGTAATTTCTCCGCATTGCAAGGTGCAATTCTGAAATTTTTTGCTTTTTCCTGCTCCTCTTAGCATGATAAAGAAGATTCAAAGAGAGTGAGATGCCAGCTCCTTTCATTCAGTCAGTAGCTTCAATCATTTCTGGACGTTTTTCAATGGCAAAAATCAATGAATATTGTAAATGCACAAACAGTAATTTCTCCGCATTGCAAGGTGCAATTCTGAAATTTTTTGCTTTTTCCTGCTCCTCTTAGCATGATAAAGAAGATTCAAAGAGAGTGAGATGCCAGCTCCTTTCATTCAGTCAGTAGCTTCAATCATTTCTGGACGTTTTTCAATGGCAAAAATCAATGAATATTGTAAATGCACAAACAGTAATTTCTCCGCATTGCAAGGTGCAATTCTGAAATTTTTTGCTTTTTCCTGCTCCTCTTAGCATGATAAAGAAGATTAAAAGAGAGTGAGATGCCAGCTTCTTTCATTCAGTCAGTAGCTTCAAACATTTCTGGGATATGAATAACATGATGTTTTTCAATGGCAAAAATTAATGAATATTGTAAATGCACAAACAGTAATTTCTCCGCATTGCAAGGTGCAATTCTGAAATTTTTTGCTTTTTCCTGCTCCTCTTAGCATGATAAAGAAGATTCAAAGAGAGTGAGATGCCAGCTCCTTTCATTCAGTCAGTAGCTTCAATCATTTCTGGACGTTTTTCAATGGCAAAAATCAATGAATATTGTAAATGCACAAACAGTAATTTCTCCGCATTGCAAGGTGCAATTCTGAAATTTTTTGCTTTTTCCTGCTCCTCTTAGCATGATAAAGAAGATTCAAAGAGAGTGAGATGCCAGCTCCTTTCATTCAGTCAGTAGCTTCAATCATTTCTGGACGTTTTTCAATGGCAAAAATCAATGAATATTGTAAATGCACAAACAGTAATTTCTCCGCATTGCAAGGTGCAATTCTGAAATTTTTTGCTTTTTCCTGCTCCTCTTTGCATGATAAAGAAGATTCAAAGAGAGTGAGATGCCAGCTCCTTTCATTCAGTCAGTAGCTTCAATCATTTCTGGTATATGAATAACATGATGTTTTTCAATGGCAAAAATCAATGAATATTGTAAATGCACAAACAGTAATTTCTCCGCATTGCAAGGTGCAATTCTGAAATTTTTGGCTTTTTCCTGCTCCTCTTAGCATGATAAAGAAGATTCAAAGAGAGTGAGATGCCAGCTCCTTTCATTCAGTCAGTAGCTTCAATCATTTCTGGATGTTTTTCAATGGCAAAAATCAATGAATATTGTAAATGCACAAACAGTAATTTCTCCGCATTGCAAGGTGCAATTCTGAAATTTCTTGCTTTTTCCTGCTCCTCTTAGCATGATAAAGAAGATTCAAAGAGAGTGAGATGCCAGCTCCTTTCATTCAGTCAGTAGCTTCAATCATTTCTGGACGTTTTTCAATGGCAAAAATCAATGAATATTGTAAATGCACAAACAGTAATTTCTCCGCATTGCAAGGTGCAATTCTGAAATTTTTTGCTTTTTCCTGCTCCTCTTAGCATGATAAAGAAGATTCAAAGAGAGTGAGATGCCAGCTCCTTTCATTCAGTCAGTAGCTTCAAACATTTCTGGTATATGAATAACATGATGTTTTTCAATGGCAAAAATCAATGAATATTGTAAATGCACAAACAGTAATTTCTCCGCATTGCAAGGTGCAATTCTGAAATTTTTTGCTTTTTCCTGCTCCTCTTAGCATGATAAAGAAGATTCAAAGAGAGTGAGATGCCAGCTCCTTTCATTCAGTCAGTAGCTTCAATCATTTCTGGACGTTTTTCAATGGCAAAAATCAATGAATATTGTAAATGCACAAACAGTAATTTCTCCGCATTGCAAGGTGCAATTCTGAATTTTTTTGCTTTTTCCTGCTCCTCTTAGCATGATAAAGAAGATTAAAAGAGAGTGAGATGCCAGCTTCTTTCATTCAGTCAGTAGCTTCAAACATTTCTGGGATATGAATAACATGATGTTTTTCAATGGCAAAAATTAATGAATATTGTAAATGCACAAACAGTAATTTCTCCGCATTGCAAGGTGCAATTCTGAAATTTTTTGCTTTTTCCTGCTCCTCTTAGCATGATAAAGAAGATTCAAAGAGAGTGAGATGCCAGCTCCTTTCATTCAGTCAGTAGCTTCAATCATTTCTGGACGTTTTTCAATGGCAAAAATCAATGAATATTGTAAATGCACAAACAGTAATTTCTCCGCATTGCAAGGTGCAATTCTGAAATTTTTTTGCTTTTTCCTGCTCCTCTTAGCATGATAAAGAAGATTCAAAGAGAGTGAGATGCCAGCTCCTTTCATTCAGTCAGTAGCTTCAATCATTTCTGGACGTTTTTCAATGGCAAAAATCAATGAATATTGTAAATGCACAAACAGTAATTTCTCCGCATTGCAAGGTGCAATTCTGAAATTTTTTGCTTTTTCCTGCTCCTCTTAGCATGATAAAGAAGATTCAAAGAGAGTGAGATGCCAGCTCCTTTCATTCAGTCAGTAGCTTCAATCATTTCTGGTATATGAATAACATGATGTTTTTCAATGGCAAAAATCAATGAATATTGTAAATGCACAAACAGTAATTTCTCCGCATTGCAAGTTGCAATTCTGAAATTTTTTGCTTTTTCCTGCTCCTCTTAGCATGATAAAGAAGATTCAAAGAGAGTGAGATGCCAGCTCCTTTCATTCAGTCAGTAGCTTCAATCATTTCTGGACGTTTTTCAATGGCAAAAATCAATGAATATTGTAAATGCACAAACAGTAATTTCTCCGCATTGCAAGGTGCAATTCTGAAATTTTTTGCTTTTTCCTGCTCCTCTTAGCATGATAAAGAAGATTCAAAGAGAGTGAGATGCCAGCTCCTTTCATTCAGTCAGTAGCTTCAATCATTTCTGGACGTTTTTCAATGGCAAAAATCAATGAATATTGTAAATGCACAAACAGTAATTTCTCCGCATTGCAAGGTGCAATTCTGAAATTTTTTGCTTTTTCCTGCTCCTCTTAGCATGATAAAGAAGATTCAAAGAGAGTGAGATGCCAGCTCCTTTCATTCAGTCAGTAGCTTCAAACATTTCTGGTATATGAATAACATGATGTTTTTCAATGGCAAAAATCAATGAATATTGTAAATGCACAAACAGTAATTTCTCCGCATTGCAAGGTGCAATTCTGAAATTTTTGCTTTTTCCTGCTCCTCTTAGCATGATAAAGAAGATTCAAAGAGAGTGAGATGCCAGCTCCTTTCATTCAGTCAGTAGCTTCAATCATTTCTGGACGTTTTTCAATGGCAAAAATCAATGAATATTGTAAATGCACAAACAGTAATTTCTCCGCATTGCAAGGTGCAATTCTGAAATTTTTTGCTTTTTCCTGCTCCTCTTAGCATGATAAAGAAGATTCAAAGAGAGTGAGATGCCAGCTCTTTCATTCAGTCAGTAGCTTCAAACATTTCTGGGATATGAATAACATGATGTTTTTCAATGGCAAAAATTAATGAATATTGTAAATGCACAAACAGTAATTTCTCCGCATTGCAAGGTGCAATTCTGAAATTTTTTGCTTTTTCCTGCTCCTCTTAGCATGATAAAGAAGATTCAAAGAGAGTGAGATGCCAGCTCCTTTCATTCAGTCAGTAGCTTCAATCATTTCTGGATGTTTTTCAATGGCAAAAATCAATGAATATTGTAAATGCACAAACAGTAATTTCTCCGCATTGCAAGGTGCAATTCTGAAATTTTTTGCTTTTTCCTGCTCCTCTTAGCATGATAAAGAAGATTCAAAGAGAGTGAGATGCCAGCTCCTTTCATTCAGTCAGTAGCTTCAATCATTTCTGGACGTTTTTCAATGGCAAAAATCAATGAATATTGTAAATGCACAAACAGTAATTTCTCCGCATTGCAAGGTGCAATTCTGAAATTTTTTGCTTTTTCCTGCTCCTCTTAGCATGATAAAGAAGATTCAAAGAGAGTGAGAAGCCAGCTCCTTTCATTCAGTCAGTAGCTTCAATCATTTCTGGTATATGAATAACATGATGTTTTTCAATGGCAAAAATCAATGAATATTGTAAATGCACAAACAGTAATTTCTCCGCATTGCAAGTTGCAATTCTGAAATTTTTTGCTTTTTCCTGCTCCTCTTAGCATGATAAAGAAGATTCAAAGAGAGTGAGATGCCAGCTCCTTTCATTCAGTCAGTAGCTTCAATCATTTCTGGACGTTTTTCAATGGCAAAAATCAATGAATATTGTAAATGCACAAACAGTAATTTCTCCGCATTGCAAGGTGCAATTCTGAAATTTTTTGCTTTTTCCTGCTCCTCTTAGCATGATAAAGAAGATTCAAAGAGAGTGAGATGCCAGCTCCTTTCATTCAGTCAGTAGCTTCAATCATTTCTGGACGTTTTTCAATGGCAAAAATCAATGAATATTGTAAATGCACAAACAGTAATTTCTCCGCATTGCAAGGTGCAATTCTGAAATTTTTTGCTTTTTCCTGCTCCTCTTAGCATGATAAAGAAGATTCAAAGAGAGTGAGATGCCAGCTCCTTTCATTCAGTCAGTAGCTTCAAACATTTCTGGTATATGAATAACATGATGTTTTTCAATGGCAAAAATCAATGAATATTGTAAAAGCACAAACAGTAATTTCTCCGCATTGCAAGGTGCAATTCTGAAATTTTTTGCTTTTTCCTGCTCCTCTTAGCATGATAAAGAAGATTCAAAGAGAGTGAGATGCCAGCTCCTTTCATTCAGTCAGTAGCTTCAATCATTTCTGGACGTTTTTCAATGGCAAAAATCAATGAATATTGTAAATGCACAAACAGTAATTTCTCCGCATTGCAAGGTGCAATTCTGAAATTTTTTGCTTTTTCCTGCTCCTCTTAGCATGATAAAGAAGATTCAAAGAGAGTGAGATGCCAGCTCCTTTCATTCAGTCAGTAGCTTCAATCATTTCTGGACGTTTTTCAATGGCAAAAATCAATGAATATTGTAAATGCACAAACAGTAATTTCTCCGCATTGCAAGGTGCAATTCTGAAATTTTTTGCTTTTTCCTGCTCCTCTTAGCATGATAAAGAAGATTCAAAGAGAGTGAGATGCCAGCTTCTTTCATTCAGTCAGTAGCTTCAAACATTTCTGGGATATGAATAACATGATGTTTTTCAATGGCAAAAATTAATGAATATTGTAAATGCACAAACAGTAATTTCTCCGCATTGCAAGGTGCAATTCTGAAATTTTTTGCTTTTTCCTGCTCCTCTTAGCATGATAAAGAAGATTCAAAGAGAGTGAGATGCAGCTCCTTTCATTCAGTCAGTAGCTTCAATCATTTCTGGATACATGTGTTTTTCAATGGCAAAAATCAATGAATATTGTAAATGCACAAACAGTAATTTCTCCGCATTGCAAGGTGCAATTCTGAAATTTTTTGCTTTTTCCTGCTCCTCTTAGCATGATAAAGAAGATTCAAAGAGAGTGAGATGCCAGCTCCTTTCATTCAGTCAGTAGCTTCAATCATTTCTGGACGTTTTTCAATGGCAAAAATCAATGAATATTGTAAATGCACAAACAGTAATTTCTCCGCATTGCAAGGTGCAATTCTGAAATTTTTTGCTTTTTCCTGCTCCTCTTAGCATGATAAAGAAGATTCAAAGAGAGTGAGATGCCAGCTCCTTTCATTCAGTCAGTAGCTTCAATCATTTCTGGTATATGAATAACATGATGTTTTCAATGGCAAAAATCAATGAATATTGTAAATGCACAAACAGTAATTTCTCCGCATTGCAAGTTGCAATTCTGAAATTTTTTGCTTTTTCCTGCTCCTCTTAGCATGATAAAGAAGATTCAAAGAGAGTGAGATGCCAGCTCCTTTCATTCAGTCAGTAGCTTCAATCATTCTGGACGTTTTTCAATGGCAAAAATCAATGAATATTGTAAATGCACAAACAGTAATTTCTCCGCATTGCAAGGTGCAATTCTGAAATTTTTTGCTTTTTCCTGCTCCTCTTAGCATGATAAAGAAGATTCAAAGAGAGTGAGATGCCAGCTCCTTTCATTCAGTCAGTAGCTTCAATCATTTCTGGACGTTTTTCAATGGCAAAAATCAATGAATATTGTAAATGCACAAACAGTAATTTCTCCGCATTGCAAGGTGCAATTCTGAAATTTTTTGCTTTTTCCTGCTCCTCTTAGCATGATAAAGAAGATTCAAAGAGAGTGAGATGCCAGCTCCTTTCATTCAGTCAGTAGCTTCAAACATTTCTGGTATATGAATAACATGATGTTTTTCAATGGCAAAAATCAATGAATATTGTAAATGCACAAACAGTAATTTCTCCGCATTGCAAGGTGCAATTCTGAAATTTTTTGCTTTTTCCTGCTCCTCTTAGCATGATAAAGAAGATTCAAAGAGAGTGAGATGCCAGCTCCTTTCATTCAGTCAGTAGCTTCAATCATTTCTGGACGTTTTTCAATGGCAAAAATCAATGAATATTGTAAATGCACAAACAGTAATTTCTCCGCATTGCAAGGTGCAATTCTGAAATTTTTTGCTTTTTCCTGCTCCTCTTAGCATGATAAAGAAGATTCAAAGAGAGTGAGATGCCAGCTTCCTTTCATTCAGTCAGTAGCTTCAAACATTTCTGGGATATGAATAACATGATGTTTTTCAATGGCAAAAATTAATGAATATTGTAAATGCACAAACAGTAATTTCTCCGCATTGCAAGGTGCAATTCTGAAATTTTTTGCTTTTTCCTGCTCCTCTTAGCATGATAAAGAAGATTCAAAGAGAGTGAGATGCCAGCTCCTTTCATTCAGTCAGTAGCTTCAATCATTTCTGGACGTTTTTCAATGGCAAAAATCAATGAATATTGTAAATGCACAAACAGTAATTTCTCCGCATTGCAAGGTGCAATTCTGAAATTTTTGCTTTTTTCCTGCTCCTCTTAGCATGATAAAGAAGATTCAAAGAGAGTGAGATGCCAGCTCCTTTCATTCAGTCAGTAGCTTCAATCATTTCTGGACGTTTTTCAATGGCAAAAATCAATGAATATTGTAAATGCACAAACAGTAATTTCTCCGCATTGCAAGGTGCAATTCTGAAATTTTTTGCTTTTTTCCTGCTCCTCTTAGCATGATAAAGAAGATTCAAAGAGAGTGAGATGCCAGCTCCTTTCATTCAGTCAGTAGCTTCAATCATTTCTGGTTATATGAATAACATGATGTTTTTCAATGGCAAAAATCAATGAATATTGTAAATGCACAAACAGTAATTTCTCCGCATTGCAAGTTGCAATTCTGAAATTTTTGCTTTTTCCTGCTCCTCTTAGCATGATAAAGAAGATTCAAAGAGAGTGAGATGCCAGCTCCTTTCATTCAGTCAGTAGCTTCAATCATTTCTGGACGTTTTTCAATGGCAAAAATCAATGAATATTGTAAATGCACAAACAGTAATTTCTCCGCATTGCAAGGTGCAATTCTGAAATTTTTTGCTTTTTCCTGCTCCTCTTAGCATGATAAAGAAGATTCAAAGAGAGTGAGATGCCAGCTCCTTTCATTCAGTCAGTAGCTTCAATCATTTCTGGACGTTTTTCAATGGCAAAAATCAATGAATATTGTAAATGCACAACAGTAATTTCTCCGCATTGCAAGGTGCAATTCTGAAATTTTTGCTTTTTCCTGCTCCTCTTAGCATGATAAAGAAGATTCAAAGAGAGTGAGATGCCAGCTCCTTTCATTCAGTCAGTAGCTTCAAACATTTCTGGTATATGAATAACATGATGTTTTCAATGGCAAAAATCAATGAATATTGTAAAAGCACAAACAGTAATTTCTCCGCATTGCAAGGTGCAATTCTGAAATTTTTTGCTTTTTCCTGCTCCTCTTAGCATGATAAAGAAGATTCAAAGAGAGTGAGATGCCAGCTCCTTTCATTCAGTCAGTAGCTTCAATCATTTCTGGACGTTTTTCAATGGCAAAAATCAATGAATATTGTAAATGCACAAACAGTAATTTCTCCGCATTGCAAGGTGCAATTCTGAAATTTTTGCTTTTTCCTGCTCCTCTTAGCATGATAAAGAAGATTCAAAGAGAGTGAGATGCCAGCTCCTTTCATTCAGTCAGTAGCTTCAATCATTTCTGGTATATGAATAACATGATGTTTTTCAATGGCAAAAATCAATGATTATTGTAAATGCACAAACAGTAATTTCTCCACATTGCAAGGTGCAATTCTGAAATTTTTTGCTTTTTCCTGCTCCTCTTAGCATGATAAAGAAGATTCAAAGAGAGTGAGATGCCAGCTCCTTTCATTCAGTCAGTAGCTCAATCATTTCTGGACGTTTTTCAATGGCAAAAATCAATGAATATTGTAAATGCACAAACAGTAATTTCTCCGCATTGCAAGGTGCAATTCTGAAATTTTTTGCTTTTTCCTGCTCCTCTTAGCATGATAAAGAAGATTCAAAGAGAGCGAGATGCCAGCTCCTTTCATTCAGTCAGTAGCTTCAATCATTTCTGGTATATGAATAACATGATGTTTTTCAATGGCAAAAATCAATGAATATTGTAAATGCACAAACAGTAATTTCTCCGCATTGCAAGGTGCAATTCTGAAATTTTTTGCTTTTTCCTGCTCCTCTTAGCATGATAAAGAAGATTCAAAGAGAGTGAGATGCCAGCTCCTTTCATTCAGTCAGTAGCTTCAATCATTTCTGGACGTTTTTCAATGGCAAAAATCAATGAATATTGTAAATGCACAAACAGTAATTTCTCCGCATTGCAAGGTGCAATTCTGAAATTTTTTGCTTTTTCCTGCTCCTCTTAGCATGATAAAGAAGATTCAAAGAGAGTGAGATGCCACTCCTTTCATTCAGTCAGTAGCTTCAAACATTTCTGGTATATGAATAACATGATGTTTTTCAATGGCAAAAATCAATGAATATTGTAAATGCACAAACAGTAATTTCTCCGCATTGCAAGGTGCAATTCTGAAATTTTTTGCTTTTTCCTGCTCCTCTTAGCATGATAAAGAAGATTCAAAGAGAGTGAGATGCCAGCTCCTTTCATTCAGTCAGTAGCTTCAATCATTTCTGGACTGTTTTTCAATGGCAAAAATCAATGAATATTGTAAATGCACAAACAGTAATTTCTCCGCATTGCAAGGTGCAATTCTGAAATTTTTTGCTTTTTCCTGCTCCTCTTAGCATGATAAAGAAGATTCAAAGAGAGTGAGATGCCAGCTCCTTTCATTCAGTCAGTAGCTTCAATCATTTCTGGACGTTTTTCAATGGCAAAAATCAATGAATATTGTAAATGCACAAACAGTAATTTCTCCCGCATTGCAAGGTGCAATTCTGAAATTTTTTGCTTTTTCCTGCTCCTCTTAGCATGATAAAGAAGATTCAAAGAGAGTGAGATGCCAGCTCCTTTCATTCAGTCAGTAGCTTCAATCATTTCTGGTATATGAATAACATGATGTTTTTCAATGGCAAAAATCAATGAATATTGTAAATGCACAAACAGTAATTTCTCCGCATTGCAAGGTGCAATTCTGAAATTTTTGCTTTTTCCTGCTCCTCTTAGCATGATAAAGAAGATTCAAAGAGAGTGAGATGCCAGCTCCTTTCATATTCAGTCAGCAGCTTCAAATCATTTCTGACAATTTTTCAATGGGGCAAAAATCAATGAATATTGGTAAAGGCACCTAAACAGTTAGTACTTTCTCTTCTTCTCGCGCATTGCAAGGGGGCAATTCT